>NC_069499.1:594587983-594882983 GCF_027579735.1 Bombina bombina | reverse complement strand
ACGAGCAATGTTTAGTTCCTGGCTGAATCCCAGGCTGGTATATCATACTATACTATGCATGGCCATGATGTTTTTGTATAAAAACAAGTAACTAATTTTCTTTTAAGCCTGACTACCATTGTAAGGTGATAATGTCAGAAACACTGTGGTACTAGAAGTAAAACCATAGTAAATACTACATAGTGTTTAAAGGGACGTAAAACCCAATTTTTTTTCTTTCATGATTTAGATAGAACATAACATTTTAAACAACTTTCTAATTTACTTCTATTATCAAATGTTCTTCATTTTCTTGTTATCCTTATTTGAAAAGCAGAATTTTAAGCTCATGAGTGTGCATGTGTCTGCAGCACTATATAGCAGCAGTTTTGCAACAATGTTATACATTAGCAGGAGCACTAGACGGCAGCACTATTTCCTGTCCTGTAGTGCTTCATTCATGTGCACGCTACCTACCTAGGTATCTCTTTAACAAAGAATAACATGAGAATGAAACATTTTTGATAATAGAAGTAAATTGGAAACTTTTTAAAAATTGTATTCTCTATCTGAATAATGAAAGATTTTTTGGGGGTTTAATATCCCTTTAAGTAGATTGGAAGTCATTGTAGTTATTTCTTAGAGCAATTGACTGCACTTGTAAACAGATGACCTGTGTATCATCGCTTACACGTGGCACCTTTAAAATATAAAATCACATCTGATTGAAAGACGTTTAAATTAATTGATCAAATTAGTTTTTGGGGTTTTTTTTTTTTAGAAAAATGTCCAAAAACATTGCTAGAGGTAAAGAAATGCTATCAGAATTAAAATAAATAGTTAATTACATAAAGTATTTATACAAATCTCACTTTAAAGGGACAGTCTACACCAGAATTTTTATTGTTTTAAAAGATAGATAATCCCTTTATTACCCATTCCCCAGTTTTGCATAACCAACACAGTTATATTTATATACTTTTTACCGCTGTGATTATCTTGTATCTAAGCCTCTGCAAACTGCCCCTTTATTTCAGTTCTTTTGACAGACTTGCAGTTTAGCCAATCAGTGCCTGCTCCCAGATAACCTCACGTGCACGAGCACAGTGTTATCTAAATGAAACACGTGAACTAACACCCTCTAATGGTGAAAAAACTGTTAAAATGCATTCTGAAAAGAGGTGGCCTTCAAGGTCTAAGAAATTAGCATATGAACCTCCTAGGATAAGCTTTCAACTAAGAATACCAAGAGAACAAAGCAAAATTGGTGATAAAAGTAAATTGGAAAAATTGTTTAAAATTACATGCTCTATCTGAATCATGAAAGTTTATTTTGGCCTAGACTGTCCCTTTAAATAACTGTATAACTTGCTGCAATCATAAACAGTGAAAAAGGTAATTGATTGAACCAAGTAGTTGTAAAAACAAGAAATGTTCAATAAAGCAGATAATTGTTTAATATTTTTTATGAATTATTTAGATTTCAAAAATGGTTCAGTGTACAAAGGAAGATGCCATTTGTATGATGACAAAGTCCCATTACTTTTGTAAACTATAATTCATTTCAGCTCCTCAAGTATCCTTCATTATTTTCATTTTCTAGCTAAAAATAAGAACATTGTTTATATAAAATGAATGCAAATTATTTATTAAAATGTACAGTAAGTTAATGTATGCATACTTATACTCATGAGCACACAAGAAATAACTTTTTCAGATATGAACTCACATCACTACACATACACACAAAAACACATACATACACAAAACACACACATATACATAGACATGCAAATAAACACATGCACACCTACATATACACATAAACACACATACATATACTCTCACACATACATATACTGACATACATACACATACACTAACATAAATGTGTACACATCGCTACACAAACACGCAAATGTAAACATACATATTTACATATACTCATGCACACTACACACAGATACATTTACTCACATATAGACACATACATACACACATATACACACATACATACACAAATACTGTAGATATACTCACATACACACACTATCATATATACATATATTCACACATCCACACTCACAGACATACATTTAGCCACACATGCTCTCACATATATAAACCCACACATGTGCACTCACACTCACATACATGATGCTTAATCTAGACCAGTGGTTCTCAACCAAAGTGACCTCAAGGCCCGGTAAATTTTAGCTAGACATGTCCGGGGCCCAGTAGTTTATTTATATATGTATATATATATATATATATATATATATATATATATATATATATATATATATATATATATAGTGAGCAGCAGGGACGGGCTGATCAGCCAGGCAAATAAGACCTGGGCTGAGGGACCAGCAAGTAGGGGGGCCCACAAATGGTATCTCCACGGATCCTGGTGCATTCCTTAAGCTGGAGTTTTCAGTTGCCCTATCAGTAACTAAGCAAATAAGTGTGGGCCCTGGCAGGGGTCTGTGAGGGTCATGGAGTGTGGGGTCTGGCCCTGGAGGTTGGGTGCCCTTTCTCTTGTCCTTAATGTTGGGGGTCCTGGCTCTGTAGGATGAGGAGCCTGTTAGGGGCAGGGCAGGAAGGCTACCATGTACATTTGCATACCATTTAATACATTTTGGTCAGTGTGAGACAGTGTTCCTGGGGCCTTGATTGGTCTCAGTCTGCACCTGGTTTGCAGTGGTGTAAGAGTGTGCAGTGGGGGCATGACAGGTCAGGGCCCACCAGCAGGGCTATCACGGCCCGGTACTGGGCCACGGCCCGGCTGTTGAGAAACCAGGATCTAGACCAATGAGAAACTGTGGATTTTGTATCTGAATGAAGTTGACTGAAAACACAGCTGACAACTTTTGACTAACAAGTATGTTTCCCTGGCTGCCTTGTAATTTACAATGACTCATGTCTGTTCACATGTTTAGATTTGAGTCTTTTGTGACTGTCAATATTAACCCTGCTCACATGTATACTGTATGTGTACACATGTGCTAATTCAACCTAGTTGAGACTGTATGCAAACTTTTTACGAGCCCTGGCTGGGGAAAATGTAATTTTAAAATGCAGCAGAAAAAAAAAACACACAACTCCCTAACCAGGGGGGCAGCAGGATTCTGAGTGCCTAGGGCAGCACAAAACCTAAATACACCCCTGGCAGTGATACAGTGGCGTCACTAGGGTTGGTGTCACCCGGTGCGGTAAGTTATGGTGTCACCCCCCCCCCCCCAGAAAGCAGACACACACAAAAACACAGGCAAACACACATACAAACACTCAGACACACTTAAAACATACTCAGATGCACACACAAACACTCGGAAACACACTCAGACACACACACACACAAAAACACTCAGACACACACACACACAAAAACACACACACACAAAAACACTGAGACACACACACACACAAAAAAACTCAGACACACACATACAAAATATGTAAACTGCACTGCATTAATTATAAAGCTCATGCCTAGAGCTGCTCCCTGGCTCAGCAGAGCATCAAATGAAAGATAAATAGAGCACTCTAAAAATAAATCACTAAAGAAAAGTTTTAGGTGCAAACTATGAAAATTCTGCTCTCTGACTCTGTTCCAAGTCTGTCAGTGCACAGCCACGGGCCGCGTGCCTACCGCTTCTTATGGCCAATCAGCTCTGCACTCTGCCCACCCCCAGACCCCCGCCCGCCCTCCTACCTGTTCAGTGTGCACTTAGTGTACCGTAACCGTAATGGTCTGGTGGGCATCATATGTGGCTGCTTCACTTTAAAGACAGTGTCAAACAGTCATGCGGTCAGGTGCCAGGCATCCCCTCATGATTTGCCAGTTCCCGTTTAGAGAGACAGCACAGCAGTGAGTGACTCCACTGCTCCACATGTCACTGAGCAGTGAGCACAGATAGGCAGGCAGGTTTAGGCTAGGAGCAGCCGGGAAAACTATTTGTTGAAATTGCAGCACTGGCTCAAGGGGCAAAAAAATTGTGTGTCTACATCTTCCCCAGTCCCACCAATGTTCACAAATGCCAGCCCCTCTAATAAAAAAAAAAATCTATGCATCTCAACATTGTATTTCTTTGAATTTCAATAAAATTAAAAAAAAAAAAAAAAAAAAAAAAAATTTTTTTTTTTTTTTTTTTTTTTTTTTGGTGTCACCCCCTGGTGGGTGTCACCCGGGTGCGGCCCGCCCCCCCCGCCCCCCCCCTAGTGACGCCACTGCAGTGATATATGTTAATGTGCCTCTTATACAACTATTTATGTTAACCCCTTCATGACAGCAGATGTCCCCTGTATGTTGGCTGTTTGTTGGGATTCTATGGGTGTAATAGTTCAGGTCTCAACAAAAGCAGCAAAAAACATTCTATTTCTGCATGCCTTAGCGCTGTGACAGCCCTGAAAATCCCTTGCAACATGCAACGTATGTCACTGTTAAGGGGTAAATAGCAGGAACGCTGTGGCAATAGGCTTAAAAAGATAGATAAAAAGTTTTGTTGGACAGTATTGATGTAATTAAAGAATTAATAGATCTACGTTTTTAATCTCTATTTTAAGATTTAAAAAATAGATATACAGTACACATACAAATTGTAGACTGTAATGTGGGTATGGAAGATACAAAAATCCTATACCACTTTAACACTACACATATTTCAATATAAAAATATTCATAATGTATACACTGAATGATCCTATATGGCTTAAACCCTGTGTATTGCAAAATACAAAACGTATATAAATTTCACCAGGATAACACTGTAAATACAGAAATCCCATGCTTTAGCATACTGTGTATACTGTTCTATATAGCAGTAACATTTACAATTTGTGTAATATAAAGAGATCAAATAGTGCTTACACAAATTGTATAATTTGTAATAGAGAGATCTCATACTGTTTACACTGCATAATGCTAACACTAATGGGTATATACAATAAATATTTTGTACTACTTACAACATACATGATGCAATATACAGAAACCTTATACTGCTCAAGCTGTATAAATTTAATACAAAAAGATTGTAGAGTGCTCATATTATACGTACCTTAAATTGCAGCCTAGAAATGCAGAAACAACAAAATCACTTGCCTAAATATGAGTGGGAACTAAAGGACCGGGAGGTAAGATTATTTTACCCACTTTATGTACATTGTTGAGTCAGTAACCTTACCCACAAATAAAGTAAACTTCAGGGAGAGGACTGTTTATAATGATAATAGCAACTGTCATATACTTGTTGACAGTTGCATACAGTCAGCTCACATCCAACACAACCTACCTAAAACTTGTTTCTTCATTCAACATCATAAAACAATAGGTGTGGGCGCTAGCGGAAAAACAGGTTGCTTGAGGTTATTTATATGTTACAGAAGTAAACAGGTTAAAGAGCAGAATAGATATGTAATGATCGCCAACAACCTGATGATCATGTAGATCAGAGGGACTTAAAGGGATATGAAACGCAAAAAAAATATTTTATGATTCAGATAGAGAAATTTTAAACAGCTTTCTAATTTACTTCTATTATTCATTGTTTTGCATTCTGTTTGTTTCTTTTGTTGGAAAGCAGGGACGTATGCTTAGGAGCCGGACCATTTCTGGAGCACTATCTGGAAGCGGTTTTGCAAGAATATTATCCAATTATAAGATCACTAGATGGCAGGACTATTTCCTGCCATGTGGTTCTCCAGACGCCTACCTAGGTATCTTTTCAACAAAGAATACTATAGGAACAAATCAAATTTAATAATAGAAGTAAATTGAAAACTTTTTTTAAAGTTGTATGTTCTGTGTGATTTGCAAAATACATTTTTGGATTTCATATCCCTTTAAACAGGCAAACAGAATTCCTAGGTAACACCCAGAATTTTATACATGGGAAATTGGCTGCCTCCTTCCTCTGATATTTAGGATGTGTTGTTTGATAATATGAAATGGCATGCTGGTGACGCCTGTTCTAACCTGATAGAAAATCATTATTAAAGTAAACAACTTCCAAATATTCCATATCCGCCTTCTAGGCAAGAATAAAGGATTATGCAATACTAAGTGACACAAAATAAAGTATGAGTTTTAACTGGTTAGTAAATATTGGTTAGCTAGTAGGCAAAATGTTTTTTTACAAGTGTGTGTAGGTGTGTTAAAGTGTGCGCAAGAGGCACCAAGCTGCTCCTACCCTAAAGTCCCTCAAAATAGGGAAAAAAGATAGGCAAAAGAATGAAAAAATAGGAGAAGCGCTAGTAAAAGCTAAAGGTGCTACAATGAAAATTGAGTAAAATAGTTTGCTGTGCAAATGAATTGAGATAGAATAAAATAACTTGCTTTGTAAATAAAATTTAATTTAATTTAATTAAACAATCAAAGAGGTATGAATCCTGCAAAGATAAAATGAAAAAACATGGAGATATTTAAAATCGGACGTCTCCGATATATAAAAGCACAAAAACAAAACTAAAACAAATGACTACTGTTGCCAATATAAACCTTGTTTCAATATTGTGTAGCGGAAGTCGACATAATAACTAAAGTCCTCAGTTGAAACAAAGAGAGGATCAAAACCGGGTAGAGATAAACCCGTTATTACCTTCAGGTATGCCTCCATGTTTTTTCATTTTATCTTTGCAGGATTCATACCTCTTTGATTGTTTAATTAAATTAAATTAAATTTTATTTACAAAGCAAGTTATTTTATTCTATCTCAATTCATTTGCACAGCAAACTATTTTACTCAATTTTCATTGTAGCACCTTTAGCTTTTACTAGTGCTTCTCCTATTTTTTCATTCTTTTGCCTATGTTTTTTTACAATGAAGCTGGCATTCTCCTGAACCAATGTTGTCCTGTCTAATCGTCATGCTGTGCCCTGATCTTTAGATGCTGGTTCTAAACCTATTGTGTTCTTTCTTCATTTTAAAAGAAACAAATGGCTAGATTACGAGTTGTGCTTTAGGTTAAAAAAGCAGCGTTAAGAGGTCCTAACGCTGCTTTTTAACGCCCGCTGGTATTACGAGTCTTGTAGCTACAGGTGTACCGCTAACTTTTTTGGCCAGATTTGGAAATACCGCAAATCCACTTACATAAATTGCGTATCCTCTTTTTTCAATGGGACTTGCATAGCGCCGGTATTACGAGTCTGCCAAAAAGTGAGTGGTTTTAAAGTCAGTAGTTAAGAGTTTTACACTACAACGCCGTAGCATAAAACTCTTAACTAAAGTGCTAAAAAGTACACTAACACCCATAAACTACCTATTAACCCCTAAATCGAGGTCCTACCGCATCGCAAACACTTAAAAAAAAAAGTTTAACCCCTAATCTGCCGAACCGGACATCGCATCCACTATAATAAATATATTAACCCCTAAACCGCCACACTCCCACCTCGCAAACATTAGTTAAATATTATTAACCCCTAATCTGCCATCCCTAACATCGCCGACACCTACCTACATTTATTAACCCCTAATCTGCCACCCCCAACATCGCCGCCACTATGCTAAAGTTATTAACCCCTAAATCTAAGTCTAACCCTAACCCTCCTAACTTAAATATAATTTAAATAAATCTAAATAAAAATTACTATAATTAACTAAATTATTCCTATTTAAAACTAAATACTTACCTATAAAATAAACCCTAAGATAGCTACAATATAACTAATAGTCTTAGGGTTTATCTTTAATTTACAGGCAAGTTTGTATTTATTTTAACTAGGTAGAATAGTTACTAAATAGTTATTAACTATTTAATAACTACCTAGCTAAAATAAATACAAAAGTACCTGTAAAATAAAACCTAACCTAAGTTACAATAACACCTAACACTACACTATAATTAAATTAATTCCCTAAATTAAATACAATTAAATAAAATTTGCTAAAGTACAAGAAAAACAAACACTAAATTACAGAAAATAATAAACAAATTACAAGATTTTTAAACTAATTACACCTAATCTAATCCCCGTAACAAAATAAAAAAGCCCCCCCCCCATAAAAAAGCCCTACCCTACACTAAATTACAAATAGCCCTTAAAAGGGCCTTTTGTGGGATATTGCCCCAAAGTAATCAGCTCTTTTACCTGTAAAAAAAATTACAAATCCCCCCCCAACATTAAAACCCACCACCCACACAACCAACCCTACTCTAAAACCCACCCAATACCCCCTTAAAAAAACACTAACCCCTTGAAGATCACCTTACCGGGAGAAGTCTTCATCCAAACGGGCCGAAGTCCTCAACGAAGCCGGGAGAAGTCTTCATCCAAGCCGGGCAAAGTGGTCCTCCAGACGGGCAGAAGTCTTCATCCAGACGGCATCTTCTATCTTCATCCATTCGGCGGTCCATCTTCAAGACATCCGGCGCGGAGCATCCTCTTCATCCGACGGCTCTTCTGGATTGAAGGTTCCTTTAAATGACGTCATCCAAGATGTAAAAAGGTAGAAAAAATCCTATTGGCTGATGCAATCAGCCAATAGGATTGAGCTTGCATTCTATTGACTGATTGGAACCGCCAATAGAATGCCAGCTCAAACCTATTGGCTGATTGCATCAGCCAATACAATTGAACTTCAATCCTATTGGCTGATTGCATCAGCCAATATGTTTTTTTGTGCAGTGCTATTTCTTCAACAAAGGTTCCTAAAAGAATGAAGCAAATTAGATAGTAGAAGTAAATTTGAATGTTGTTTAAAATTATATTCTCTATCTGAATCATGAAAGAAAATGTTTGGTTTTAATTTCCCCTTAAGCTAAATAGGCAGTCAATGTACCAAATGTGTAAGTAAGACTGCTTCATAAGTGGACATATTTTACCTGGCGGTGCAGTACCTGTGCTAATCCCCTATTTTGAGGAGCTCTGTTCTGAACCTGCAGCCTGTGTTATAATCTGGGTAATTTATTTTATCTCCTTCTCCTTGAAGTAGAGACAAGTCTGTGGACACTTTGGGACCTGCATTGGCTGTTCAGGAAAAAGGGAGAGGTCTCCTAGTCTGCTAAATTAATAGGCTGGTATATAAGATTTGTTCTGAACCTGCAGCCGGTGTTATAATCTGGGTAATTTATTTTATCTCCTTCTCCTTCAAGTAGAGACAAGTCTGTGGACTCTTTGGGACCTGCATTGGCTTTCAGGAAAAAGGGAGAGGTCTCCTAGTCTGCTAAATTAATAGGCTGGTATATAAGATAAAATAAACATAAAACTCAAATTTTTTCTTTAATGATTCAGATTAGACATGTGCATTTCTTTTCGACTGATTTTTTGCCGATTTAGGAATTCGAATGCATCCGAATTTCTGAATCGGCACCATAAATAAAATCCCGAAAAATTCCAAAAATAAATAAATCAGTTTCTGAATTTTCGGATACATTATTAAAAATGTTAGAATTTTTCATTGTTCTAATCTAAACCGCAGATCCCCGACATCGCCGACACTAACTAAATCACTAAATAAAGCTATTAAACCCTAAACCATTTACTAACTACCTACTAAAAATAAATACAAACTTACCTGTGAAATAAAAATAAAACCTAAGGTTAAACTAATAAAACCTAACAATACTAAAATAAAAAACCTAACATTACTAAAAATAAAAAAACTACAATTACAAAAAATAATAAACGCTAAAATTAAAAAAAATTAAAAAAAACTACCATTAAAGAAATAACAAACAAAATTATCCAAAATAATAAAAATAATAAAAATTATTCCTATTCTAATACCCTGTTTTAAAAAAAAAAAACACCCCAAACCCCAACCCTAATCTATAATAAACTCTCAAGGACTCTTAAAAGGGACTTTTGTAGGGCATTTCCATAAAGTTAACAGTTTTTTTGCAAAGAAATAAAAACAAACACCCCCTAAACATTACAAACCCCCATGCCCCCAAACCCACAAAATAAAAAAAACTTAACTAAAGCAAATCTAATCCAACCATTGCCATGAAAAGTGCATTTGTATGGTCATTTAGTTTTTTTTTTTCAGCCATTAAAATAAAAAAAGCCCTAATCTATAAATAAAAAAAAAAAAAACTAACACTAACCCCAAAATCAGTACAGTTGCTGAAGTCTGGCAAAAGATCTTCATCCTGGCGGCTCCATCTGTATCCATCGAGGGACAGGCATCTTCTATCTTCATCCCAGCGGAGGCGGAACAGTTGGTGGATGTGCGGAGGCGGAGGTACAGGCGGAGGTACAGACGGAGTTCCATCAGTCCGACATGGAGGTCCTCTTCATGCGATTGTCCGCCGCACACTGAGGATTCAATGCAAGGTACCCCTTTTATATTGGGGTACCGTTGCATTCTTATTGGCTGAAAAATTTAAATCAGCCAATAGAAATGAGAGCTGCTTAAATCATATTGGCTGATTTAAACAGCCAATAGGTTTTAAGCAGCTCTCATTCCTATTGGCTGTATTGAATCAGCCAATAGGAATGGGAGCTGCTTAAATCCTATTGGCTGATTTAAATTTTTCAGCCAATAGGGATGCAACGGTACACCAATATAAAAGAGGATCTCCACGTCGGACCGATGGACCTCCGCCTAGACTTCTACCTCCACACATCGACCGCTCCGCCTCCGCAGGGATGAAGAAGATTCCGGTCCCGCAATGGATAAAGATGGAGCTTCCTGGATGAAGATTGTTCGCCGGACTTCAGCAACTGTGAGTACCGATTTTGGGGTTAGTGTTAGGGATTTTTATTTTTTTTAGATTAGGGCTTTTTTATTTTAATGGGCCGAAAAAGAGCTGAATGCCCTTTAAATGGCAGTTAACGAGCTGAATAATAATTTTTATTTTTTTGGATAATGTTTTTTTTGCAATGGTATTTTTTTTTATTTTTTTGTAATTTTAGTGTTTATTATTTTTTGTAATTGAAGTTATAATTTTTTAGTAATCTTAGTTTTTTATTTTTAGTAATGTTAGGTTTTTTATTTTTAGTATTGTTTGGTTTTATTAGTTTAGGCTTAGGTTTTATTTTTATTTCATATTTTTAAATAGGTAGTTAGTTAATAATTGTAACTTTAATTTAGGTCTATTTTAATTATGTTAAAGTTAGGGGGTGATAGGTTTAGGGGTTAATATAGTTTGAATTTAGGTTCTTGTGATGTGGGGGGCCGGCGGTTTAGGGATTAATAGGTTTAGTTAGTGTTGGTCTTATGGGTGTACGACGGTTAAGGGGTTAATTGGTTTAGTTAGTGTTTTAGTTAGTGTTGGCGATGTGGGTATACAGTGGTTATGAGGTTAATAGGTTTAGTTAGTGTCAGCGATGTCGGGGATCTGCAGTTTAGGGGTTAATAGGTTTAGTTAGTGTCGACTATGTGGGAGGACGGCGGTTTAGGGGTAATAGCTTTATTTAGTGTCTGTGATGTGGGTGGTGGTGGTGGCGGTTTTACATAATTTTGTTTCGGCAATCGCCGGCATATTAGTTATGTTAAGTTAAATCGTTTTTTCGGATCCTTTCGGTTTTTTTTAATCCATTCTTTATTCATATGCATTATTCTATTCTAAACTTCAGAATAGAATAATGCATATGAGTAAAGAATGGATCCGAAAAAATGAGCGGATCCAAAAAAACTATTTAACTTAACATAACTAATTTGACGAAACAATTTTTTTTTAAACTTTACTAAACTAATTTGCTGAAACTAAATTATTTATTTAACTAATGAAAACGAAACTAAACTAATTTTTTAGCATTGCACATGTCTAATTCAGATAGAGGACACCTTTCCAATTTGACTCTTTTATCTAATTTGCTTTGTACTTTTGGTATTCTTTGTTGAAAAGCATACCTAGGTAGGCTCGGGACCTGGGAGCTAGCTGCTGAATGGTGGCTCCACTTATATGCCTCTTGTGGTTGGCTTACTGGTGTGTTGAGCTAACTTCCTGCAGTGCATTGCTGCTCTTTCAGGAAAGGATAACAAGCGAATGAAGCAAAATTATTAATATAAGTCAATTTGAAGTTGTTTACAAATGTTTGCTTTCTCTGAATCATGAATGAAAAAACATTGTTTTTCATGTCCCTTTCAGCAGGGGCTATGCCTTTTCTGAGTTGGTGAGAACCTCTATCTTGGCCAAAAATAATGGTCCTCTAGTTTATGGTAGATAAGCTCACAGAGGAACCTGAGCCAGTAGTTTGCTACAACTAATAATAGTGACTAATTTATGTGCTTCACTTCTGATGAGGTGCTGTGTGATACATGGAAACCATATGTGTATTGTGCTTTGCTCTCAATGCACAGTTTATAAATATGTCATTTTTTGATTGGCTGATAGTTGTCACATAGTATGGGGGGAGGGAAAATTGGATTAACTTTGAAAATTTCCAGAAAACATTATACTCTTTATTTCAAATTAAAAGTATTGCATTGTCTTTGCATTGTGTTATTGTAAATGATTCAATTCTTTAGTGATTGTTTAATGTCAGGATTGCTGTGGTCAGTCTGTAGTGTGTCCTTGTGAATTATACTGCTCCAGTTATTAACATATTCTTATTTTTTTTAAATGTTTATATAATCTATTCCATTTTTTCCCCTTTGCTTCCTTCCTCATGTTTTGGGGAGTGATGTAAAAATATAAGAGGTACCCCATTTTATTTTCATTTGTTGGTCTCTTACCTCCCTAAAGTGGTATTCATGGTGCTATTGTCTAAATTCCACTGTAAGCATTGTAAAGTAGGGTTCCATCTGGCACTTCCAGTGTAGACTAAAGCCTCAAGTTTGTTTAAACTACTCTCTTGTTTCTATTGAAAAGTATTGTATATTGGATGCTGCTAATATTGTATCTGTATGATCTAGCTATTCTACAAGCTGTTTGATATTGTTTATGCCCATTATATTTTATGTGTTTTCTTCTGCTTTCTTCTCAGTGCTAAGTTTATTATGGGCCTCCTAGCAGTGTGCTATACCTATAGCACTGACCTTGGTGCATTGTTATATGTTCATCATGTTATCTGTTCTGTAAATATTTATTTTCTCTCCCCACATATTTCTTTTCCTGGATCAGGTGCTTTATTAAATTCTGCCCTTTTGTTCAGTATGGAACGCATAGAGGATTCTTTATTTCCTAACCAAATGCAGTTTATTCCTAACATACGGCTAGATTACGAGTTTTGGGGTATGAGTGAAAAAGCATCTTTATGGCTCTTTTTCACTTCTGCTGGTATTATGAGTCTTGCAGGTTTAGCTGCACCGCACACTTCTTTGGCCGGAATGCAACGTAACTACCGTAGCTTTCAAAAAGTCCTTTTTCAATGGGACTTCCTTTGCGCTGGTATTACGAGTTTGCCTGGAAGGCCAAAAAGTAAGTGGTACAGCCAATACCGTCAAGATCCATACCGTAAACTGAAAGTCAGTAGTTATGAGTTTTACACTACAACGCCGTAACATAAAACTCATAACTAAAGTGCTAAAAACTACACTAACACCCATAAACTACCTATTAACCCCTAAACCGCGGCCCTCCTGCATAGCAAACACTAAAATAAAATTATTAACCCCTAATCTGCCACTCCAGACATTGCTGCCACTATAATAAATATATTAACCCCTAAACCGCTGCCCCTGACACCGCCGACACCTACATTATACTTATTAACCCCTAATCTGCCACCCCAATTCGCTGCCACCTACATTACACTTATTAACCCCTAATCTGCCACCCCTAACATCGCCCCCACCTACCTATACTTATTAACCCCTAATCTGCTGCCCATAATGTCGCCGCCACCTACATTACACTTATTAACCCCTAATCTGCCACCCCTAACATCGCCCCCACCTACCTATACTTATTAACCCCTAATCTGCTGCCCATAATGTCGCCGCCACCTACATTACACTTATTAACCCCTAATCTGCCGCCCCTAACATCGCCACCACTATACTAAAGTTATTAACCCCTAACCCTAAATCAAACCCTAACACCCACTAACTTGAATGTAATTAAAATAAATCTAAATAAAACCTGCTATTAATAACTTAATAATTCCTATTTAAAACTAAATACTTACCTATAAAATAAACCCTAAGCTAGCTATAATATAACTAATAGTTACATTGTATCTATCTTAGGTTTTATTTTTATTTCACAGCTAAGTTTGTATTTTTTTAACTAGGTAGACTAGTTAGTAAATAGTTATTAACTTTTTACTAACTACCAAGCTAAAATAAATACAAATTTACCTGTAAAATAAAACCTAACCTGAGTTACACTAACACCTAACCTTACACTACAATTAAATAAATGACATTAATTAAATACAATTAACTAAATTACAAAAACAAACAAACACTAAATTACACAAAATAAAAAAGAAATGATCAAATATTTAAATTAATTACACCTAATCTAATAGTAATAGCCCTATGAAAATAAAAAAGCCCCCCAAAATAAGAAACCCCTAGCCTACAATAAACTACCAATGGCCCTTAAAGGGACAGTAAACCTTAAAAATAATGTTATATAATTCAGCACATAGTGCAGAATTATATAACATTATATTAACGCAAACATAATAAAACATAATTTCCCCTTTGATTTTTTTTAAAAAACTGCTGTTTTACAGACCCGCTCTCTGTGATCTTCTGAGCGGGTCTGTTTTTTTCAAACAGCGCATTGGGCCAGCTGTATAGTCACAGCCCGGCCCGACCACGCCATAGCACTAAGTGCAGCTCGCTCCTGCTATGTGCAGAATTATATAACATTATTTTTAAGGTTTACTGACACTTTAAAAGGGCCTTTTGCGGGGCATTGCCCCAAAGAAATCAGCTCTTTTACCTGTAAAAAAAAGTACAAACAACCCTCCAACAGTAAAACCCACCACCCACACAAACCCCCCAAAATAAAATCCTAACTAAAAAAACCTAAGCTCCTAATTGCCCTGAAAAGGGCATTTGTATGGGCATTGCCCTTAAAAGGGCATTTAGTTATTTTTCCGCCCAAACCCTAAGCTAAAAATAAACCCCTCCCAATAAACCCTTAAAAAAAAACTAACACTAACCCCCGAAGATCCACTTACAGTTTTTGAAGACCCGACATCCATCCTCAACGAAGCCGGGAGAAGTCTTCATCCAAGCGGCAAGAAGTGGTCCTCCAGACGGGCAGAAGTCTTCATCCAGACGGCATCTTCTATCTTCATCCATCCGGCACGGAGCGGCTCCATTTTCAAGACATCCGGCGTGGAGCATCCTCTTCTCTTGTCGGCTCTTCTTGAATGAAGGTTCCTTTAAGTGACATCATCCAAGATGGCGTCCCTTGAATTCCAATTGACTGATTGAATTCTATCACCCAATCGGAATTAAAGGTGAAAAAATCCTATTGGCTGATGCAATCAGCCAATAGGATTGAGCTTGCATTCTATTGGCTGATTGGAACAGCCAATAGAATGCAAGCTCAATCCTATTGGCTGATTGGATCAGCCAATAAGATTGAAGCTCAATCCTATTGGCTTATTGCATCAGCCAATAGGATTTTTTCACCTTTAATTCCGATTGGCTGATAGAATTCTATCAGCCAATCAGAATTCAAGGGACGCCATCTTGGATGACGTCACTTAAAGGAACCTTCATTCGAGAAGAGCCGTCATCAGAAGAAGATGCTCTGTGCCAGATGTCTTGAAGATGGACCCCCTCCGTGCCGGATGGATGAAAATATAAGATGCCGTCTGGATGAAGACTTCTGCCCGTCCGGAGGACCACTTTTTGCCACATGGATGAAGACTTCTCCCGGCTTCGTTGAGGATGGATGTCGGGTCTTCAAGAACTGTAAGTGGATCTTCAGGGGTTAGTGTTAGGTTTTTTTAAGGGTTTATTGGGTGGGTTTTATTTTTAGCTTAGGGTTTGATAGGGGATTGTGACCCCTATCAAGGGGTCACAATCTAAAGTTAGAGGGTAGCAGATTCAGGGGAAATTTAAGGAAGCATTTTTTTACAGAAAGGGTGATGGATTCATGGAATGAACTTCCATTTGAGGGGGTAAACACAAAGACTGTAAAGGAATTTAAAAATGCCTGGGACATGCATAAGGCTATCCTAAGGAAAAAGTAACATGTAATATGGGTAGACTTGATGGGCCTTTTTGGTTCTTATCTACCGTCAAATTCTATGTTTCTATGTTTCTCTGTTTGGGCGGAAAAAGAGCTAAATGCCCTTTTAAGGGCAATGCCCATACAAATGCCCCTTTTCAGGGCAATGGGGAGTTTAGGTTTTTTTAGTTAGGATTTTATTTGGGGGGTTTGGTTGTGTGGGTGGTGGGTTTTACTGTTGGGGGGTTGTTTGTATTTTTTTTTACAGGTAAAAGAGCTGATTTCTTTGGGGCAATGCCACGCAAAAGGCCCTTCTAAGGGCCATTGGTAGTTTATTGTAGGCTAGGGTTTTTTATTTTGGGGGGCTTTTTTATTTTCATAGGGCTATTAGATTAGGTGTAATTAGTTTAAATATTTGATCATTTGTTTTTTATTATGTGTAATTTAGTGTTTGTTTTTTTTGTAATTTAGTTAATTGTATTTAATTAATGTAATTTATTTAATTGTAGTGTAAGGTTAGGTGTTAGTGTAAGTCAGGTTAGGTTTAATTTTACAGGTAAATTTGTATTTATTTTAACTAGGTAGCTAGTAAATAGTTAATAACCATTTAGTAACTATTGTACCTAGTTAAAATAAATACAAACTTGCCTGTGAAATAAAAATAAAACCTAAGATAGATACAATATAACTATTAGTTATATTGTAGCTAGCTTAGGGTTTATTTTATAAGTAAGTATTTAGTTTTAAATAGGAATTATTTAGTTATTAATAATAGGTTTTATTTAGATTTATTTTAATTACATAAAAGTTAGTGGGTGTTAAGGTTAGGGTTAGGTTTAGGGGATAATAAATTTAGTATAGTGGTGGCAACGTTGGGGGCGGCAGATTAGGGGTTAATAAGTGTAGGTAGGTGGCGGCGATGTCAGGGGCGGCAAATTAGGGTTTAATAACTGTAATGTAGGTGGCGGCGATGTTGGGGGCGGCAGATTAGAGGTTAATAACTGTAATGTAGGTGGCGGCGATGTCGGGGCGGCAGATTAGGGGTTAATAAGTATAATGTAGGTGTCAGCGATGTCAGGGGCGGCAGATTAGGGGTTAATAAGTGTAATGTAGGTGTTGGCGGTGTCGGGGGCGGCAGATTATGGGTGTTTAGACTCAGGGTTTTTGTTAGGGTGTTAAGTGTAAACATAAGTTTTGTTTCCCCATAGGAATCAATGGGGCTGCGTTACAGAGCTTTACGCTCCTTTATTGCAGGTGTTAGGCTTTTTTTCAGCCGGCTCTTCCCATTAATGTCTATGGGGAAATTGTGCACGAGCACGTAAAACCAGCTCACCGCAGCGCTGGTATTGGAGGGTGGTATGGAGCTCAATTTTGCTTTACTCTGCAATATTGCCCACTAACACCGGGTTTTTGTAAACCTGTAATACCAGCGCTGTAGGTAGGTGAGCGGTGACAATAACTTGCAAGTTAGCACCAAGCAGCTCTTACCACAAAACTCATAATCTAGCCGATAATTTGTATTAAGGTAGCATTTCAGCAGGAGACAAAATGAGTAGAGGGGGAAAAGGTTCCCTTTGCCTACAGATTTTTCCGTGTTTGTGGTGTGGATTATTTCTCATGTAAGAAGAGGGGGTTTGCTATTCTAATACACAGATATGTCTCTTGCAAGACTGTATTACCTGAAAAAGATCTCTTAGGTAGATTCCTGATTCTCATCTGTAAGCTTAAAGGAACATGTAACTCAACATTTATCTTTCATGAATCAAACAGAACATACAATTTTAAACAACTTTGCTTTGTTCTCTTGGTATCCTTTATTGAAAAGCATGCCTATGTAAACTCTGTAGCAGCAATGCACTACTGGGAACTAGCTGCACATAAATGCCTCTTGTTATTGGCTCACCAGATGTGCCCAGCTAGCTCCCAATAGTGCATTGCTACTCCTTCAACATAGAATACCAAGATAATTAAGCATATATAATAAATTAATTCAATGTGAAAGTTATTTAAGATTGTATGCTCAATCTGAATGGTGAAATAAACATTTTGAGTTTCATGTCCCTTTTATAATGTTCTTTGCACACCAGTATCTGTCTGTTCTATACTAATCAAGCATGTTTTCTCGAGTCTATATTTTCTGGAGGGTTTCCCAAGTGAAGCAGTGCTCCCATATTCTAGGAGGCTGGGATGTGTCTGTGGGTAAAATAACTCCTCAGAGTAAGGAGGTTGCCTAGAACAGTGGTCGCCAACCAGTGGTCCATGGATGAAGTTGGTGTTCCTTGACACCATCAAGCAGGAATTAATCTCCTCTGATGGTGTCAAACCATCGCGCAGCAACTCCCTATAGTGCCTGGCTGGACATTAGTGAAAATTGATGGAGGAGGAGGAGTTAAATTACAATCTCCCTATGCACGTTGCATAGTACTGCACAACTTGCGTAGCTAGATTGTATTTTTAACTAGCTGCTCGGAGGAAGATACTTCCATTCTAAAGCCAGCAGAAGTTGGTATAATCTTGGCTTGAAATAGTGGAATTAAAGTATATAACAAAAGAAAATCTTAAAAAAAAATCCTCTCTTATATTTCATTTATTTTCTTCCCTTTACCTGTCTCTTTGTAGTAGTTTTCCTAATTCTTTCAGATGGACTTACATTACTGTTTGTCTTCCTCCCCTCCATCTTATTTTTTTTTTTTAATTAAATATTATTTCTTTCATGTAATTAGCAAGAGTCCATGAGCTAGTGACGTATGGGATATACATTCCTACAAGGAGGGGCAAAGTTTCCCAAACCTCAAAATGCCTATAAATACACCCCTCACCACACCCACAATTCAGTTTTACAAACTTTGCCTCCTATGGAGGTGGTGAAGTAAGTTTGTGCTAGATTCTACGTTGATATGCGCTCCGCAGCAAGTTGGAGCCCGGTTTTCCTCTCAGCGTGCAGTGAATGTCAGAGGGATGTGAGGAGAGTATTGCCTATTTGAATGCAGTGATCTCCTTCTACGGGGTCTATTTCATAGGTTCTCTGTTATCGGTCGTAGAGATTCATCTCTTACCTCCCTTTTCAGATCGACGATATACTCTTATTTATATACCATTACCTCTGCTGATTCTCGTTTCAGTACTGGTTTGGCTTTCTACAAACATGTAGATGAGTGTCCTGGGGTAAGTAAATCTTATTTTCTGTGACACTCTAAGCTATGGTTGGGCACTTTGTTTATAAAGTTCTAAATATATGTATTCAAACATTTATTTGCCTTGACTCAGAATGTTCAACATTTCTTATTTTCAGACAGTCAGTTTCATATTTGGGATAATGCATTTGAATCAAACATTTTTTCTTACCTTAAAAATTTGACTCTTTTTTCCCTGTGGGCTGTTAGGCTCGCGGGGGCTGAAAATGCTTCATTTTATTGCGTCATTCTTGGCGCTGACTTTTTTGGCGCAAAAAATCTTTTCCGTTTCCGGCGTCATACGTGTCGCCGGAAGTTGCGTCATTTTTTGACGTTCTTTTGCGCCAAAAATGTCGGCGTTCCGGATGTAGCGTCATTTTTGGCGCCAAAAGCATTTAGGCACCAAATAATGTGGGCGTCTTATTTGGCGCTAAAAAATATGGGCGTCGCTTTTGTCTCCACATTATTTAAGTCTCATTTTTCATTGCTTCTGGTTGCTAGAAGCTTGTTCTTTGGCATTTTTTCCCATTCCTGAAACTGTCATTTAAGGAATTTGATCAATTTTGCTTTATATGTTGTTTTTTCTCTTACATATTGCAAGATGTCTCACGTTGCATCTGAGTCAGAAGATACTTCAGGAAAATCGCTGTCTAGTGCTGGAACTACCAAAGCTAAGTGTATCTGCTGTAAACTTTTGGTAGCTATTCCTCCGGCTGTTGTTTGTATTAATTGTCATGACAAACTTGTTAATGCAGATAATATTTCCTTTAGTAATGTACCATTGCCTGTTGCAGTTCCTTCAACATCTAAGGTGCAGAATGTTCCTGATAACATAAGAGATTTTGTTTCTGAATCCATCAAGAAGGCTATGTCTGTTATTTCTCCTTCTAGAAAACATAAAAAATCTTTTAAAACTTCTCTCCCTACAGATGAATTTTTAAATGAACATCATCATTCTGATTCTGATGACTCTTCTGGTTCAGAGGATTCTGTCTCAGAGATTGATGCTGATAAATCTTCATATTTATTTAAAATGGAATTTATTCGTTCTTTACTTAAAGAAGTACTAATTGCTTTAGAAATAGAGGATTCTGGTCCTCTTGATACTAATTCTAAACGTTTAGATAAAGTATTTAAATCTCCTGTGGTTATTCCAGAAGTTTTTCCTGTTCCTAATGCTATTTCTGAAGTAATTTCTAAAGAATGGGATAAATTGGGTAATTCATTTACTCCTTCTAAACGTTTTAAGCAATTATATCCTGTGCCGTCTGACAGATTAGAATTTTGGGACAAAATCCCTAGAGTTGATGGGGCTATTTCTACCCTTGCTAAACGTACTACTATTCCTACGTCAGATGGTACTTCGTTTAACGATCCTTTAGATAGGAAAATTGAATCCTTTCTAAGAAAAGCTTATCTGTGTTCAGGTAATCTTCTTAGACCTGCTATATCATTGGCTGATGTTGCTGCAGCTTCAACTTTTTGGTTGGAAACTTTAGCGCAACAAGTAACGGATCATGATTCTCATAATATTATTATTCTTCTTCAGCATGCTAATAATTTTATCTGTGATGCCATTTTTGATATTATCAGAGTTGATGTCAGGTTTATGTCTCTAGCTATTTTAGCTAGAAGAGCTTTATGGCTTAAGACTTGGAATGCTGATATGGCTTCTAAATCAACTCTACTTTCCATTTCTTTCCAGGGTAACAAATTATTTGGTTCTCAGTTGGATTCTATTATCTCAACTGTTACTGGTGGGAAAGGAACTTTTTTACCACAGGATAAAAAATCTAAGGGTAAAAACAGGGCTAATAATCGTTTTCGTTCCTTTCGTTTCAACAAAGAACAAAAGCCTGATCCTTCATCCTCAGGAGCAGTTTCAGTTTGGAAACCATCTCCAGTCTGGAATAAATCCAAGCCTTCTAGAAAGGCAAAGCCTGCTTCTAAGTCCACATGAAGGTGTGGCCCTCATTCCAGCTCAGCTGGTAGGGGGCAGGTTACGTTTTTTCAAAGAAATTTGGATCAATTCTGTTCACACTCTTTGGATTCAGAACATTGTTTCAGAAGGGTACAGAATTGGTTTCAAGATGAGACCTCCTGCAAAGAGATTTTTTCTTTCCCGTGTCCCAGTAAATCCAGTGAAAGCTCAAGCATTTCTGAATTGTGTTTCAGATCTAGAGTTGGCTGGAGTAATTATGCCAGTTCCAGTTTCGGAACAGGGGATGGGGTTTTATTCAAATCTCTTCATTGTACCAAAGAAGGAGAATTCCTTCAGACCAGTTCTGGATCTAAAAATATTGAATCGTTATGTAAGGATACCAACGTTCAAAATGGTAACTGTATGGACTATCTTGCCTTTTGTTCAGCAAGGGCATTATATGTCCACAATAGATTTACAGGATGCATATCTGCATATTCCGATTCATCCAGATCATTATCAGTTCCTGAGATTCTCTTTTCTGGACAAGCATTACCAGTTTGTGGCTCTGCCGTTTGGCCTAGCTACAGCTCCAAGAATTTTTACAAAGGTTCTCGGTGCCCTTCTGTCTGTAATCAGAGAACAGGGTATTGTGGTATTTCCTTATTTGGACGATATCTTGGTACTTGCTCAGTCTTTACATTTAGCAGAATCTCATACGAATCGACTTGTGTTGTTTCTTCAAGATCATGGTTGGAGGATCAATTTACCAAAAAGTTCATTGATTCCTCAGACAAGGGTAAACTTTCTGGGTTTCCAGATAGATTCAGTGTCCATGACTCTGTCTTTAACAGACAAGAGACGTCTAAAATTGATTTCAGCTTGTCGAAATCTTCAGTCACAATCATTCCCTTCGGTAGCCTTATGCATGGAAATTCTAGGTCTTATGACTGCTGCATCGGACGCGATCCCCTTTGCTCGTTTTCACATGCGACCTCTTCAGCTCTGTATGCTGAATCAATGGTGCAAGGATTACACAAAGATATCTCAATTAATATCTTTAAAACCGATTGTACGACACTCTCTAACATGGTGGACAGATCACCATCGTTTAATTCAGGGGGCTTCTTTTGTGCTTCCGACCTGGACTGTAATTTCAACAGATGCAAGTCTCACAGGTTGGGGAGCAGTGTGGGGATCTCTGATAGCACAAGGAGTTTGGGAATCTCAGGAGGTGAGATTACCGATCAATATTTTGGAACTCCGTGCAATTTTCAGAGCTCTTCAGTTTTGGCCTCTTCTGAAGAGAGAATCGTTCATTTGTTTTCAGACAGACAATGTCACAACTGTGGCATACATCAATCATCAAGGAGGGACTCACAGTCCTCTGGCTATGAAAGAAGTATCTCGAATTCTGGTTTGGGCGGAATCCAGCTCCTGTCTAATCTCTGCGGTTCATATCCCAGGTATAGACAATTGGGAAGCGGATTATCTCAGTCGCCAAACGTTGCATCCGGGCGAATGGTCTCTTCACCCAGAGGTATTTCTTCAGATTGTTCAAATGTGGGAACTTCCAGAAATAGATCTGATGGCGTCTCATCTAAACAAGAAACTTCCCAGGTATCTATCCAGATCCCGGGATCCTCAGGCGGAGGCAGTGGATGCATTATCACTTCCTTGGAAGTATCATCCTGCCTATATCTTTCCGCCTCTAGTTCTTCTTCCAAGAGTAATCTCCAAGATTCTGAAGGAATGCTCGTTTGTTCTGCTGGTAGCTCCGGCATGGCCTCACAGGTTTTGGTATGCGGATCTTGTCCGGATGGCTTCTTGCCAACCGTGGACTCTTCCGTTAAGACCAGACCTTCTGTCGCAAGGTCCTTTTTTCCATCAGGATCTGAAATCCTTAAATTTAAAGGTATGGAGATTGAACGCTTGATTCTTGGTCAAAGAGGTTTCTCTGACTCTGTGATTAATACTATGTTACAGGTGCGTAAATCTGTATCTAGAGAGATATATTATAGAGTCTGGAAGACCTATATTTCTTGGTGTCTTTCTCATCATTTTTCTTGGCATTCTTTTAGAATACCGAGAATTTTACAGTTTCTTCAGGATGGTTTAGATAAGGGTTTGTCCGCAAGTTCCTTGAAAGGTCAAATCTCTGCTCTTTCTGTTCTTTTTCACAGAAAGATTGCTATTCTTCCTGATATTCATTGTTTTGTACAAGCTTTGGTTCGCATAAAACCTGTCATTAAGTCAATTTCTCCTCCTTGGAGTTTGAATTTGGTTCTGGGGGCTCTTCAAGCTCCTCCGTTTGAACCTATGCATTCATTGGACATTAAATTACTTTCTTGGAAAGTTTTGTTCCTTTTGGCAATCTCTTCTGCCAGAAGAGTTTCTGAATTATCTGCTCTTTCTTGTGAGTCTCCTTTTCTGATTTTTCATCAGGATAAGGCGGTGTTGCGAACTTCTTTTGAATTTTTACCTAAAGTTGTGAATTCCAACAACATTAGTAGAGAAATTGTGGTTCCTTCATTATGTCCTAATCCTAAGAATTCTAAGGAGAAATCGTTGCATTCTTTGGATGTTGTTAGAGCTTTGAAATATTATGTTGAAGCTACTAAGTCTTTCCGAAAGACTTCTAGTTTATTTGTTATCTTTTCCGGTTCTAGAAAAGGCCAGAAAGCTTCTGCCATTTCTTTGGCATCTTGGTTGAAATCTTTAATTCATCTTGCCTATGTTGAGTCGGGTAAAACTCCGCCTCAGAGGATCACTGCTCATTCTACTAGGTCAGTTTCTACTTCCTGGGCGTTTAGGAATGAAGCTTCGATTGATCAGATTTGCAAAGCAGCAACTTGGTCCTCTTTGCATACTTTTACTAAATTCTACCATTTTGATGTATTTTCTTCTTCTGAAGCAGTTTTTGGTAGAAAAGTACTTCAGGCAGTGGTTTCAGTTTGAATCTTCTGCTTCTGTTTTTCATTAAACTTTATTTTGGGTGTGGATTATTTTCAGCAGGAATTGGCTGTCTTTATTTTATCCCTCCCTCTCTAGTGACTCTTGTGTGGAAAGATCCACATCTTGGGTAGTCATTATCCCATACGTCACTAGCTCATGGACTCTTGCTAATTACATGAAAGAAAACATAATTTATGTAAGAACTTACCTGATAAATTCATTTCTTTCATATTAGCAAGAGTCCATGAGGCCCGCCCTTTTTTTGTGGTGGTTATGATTTTTGTATAAAGCACAATTATTCCAATTCCTTATTTTATATGCTTTCGCACTTTTTTATCACCCCACTTCTTGGCTATTCGTTAAACTGAATTGTGGGTGTGGTGAGGGGTGTATTTATAGGCATTTTGAGGTTTGGGAAACTTTGCCCCTCCTGGTAGGAATGTATATCCCATACTTCACTAGCTCATGGACTCTTGCTAATATGAAAGAAATGAATTTATCAGTTAAGTTCTTACATAAATTATGTTTTTTCATTCTAATAATATTCCCGCGCAAAAAGCCATGCCACTTGAATTCCAGTAATTGCCATCCAGCAGATCCGCCATATCCCACCAGTATTATAGTAATTGCCAGTAACAGCAGTCTTGGTTAGCTCACATCCATATCGAGAGCTTTCTGATATAAACTTAATTTATGACTCCAATGTCTGTCCATTATCATAAGTAGTTTTGAATAATTCCTAACTGGGGAGGTAACTTGGAAGTCTTGTGGTCCTTTTAAACATAATATTTTTCCCCCCACTTTCTGCCTCTCTATTTCCAAAGTTGTCACTCACCCTTCATCTGTCATTTGGAAGTATTCTCTCAGTTCTGTCATTCAGTTCCAACTAATTCTTAAAAATGGGTTAATATATACATAATGTATATACTAGTTACGTACTATATATATATATATATATATATATATATATATATATATATATATATATATATATATATATATATATATATATATATATATATATTATATTATATACACACACCTTTTTAAAAAAAATAAAAATTATGTTGGTGGTCCACGGGATTAAAAATTGTGAGTTTAGTGGTCCCTGAGGTCCAAAAGGTTGGCGACCCCTGGCCTAGAATACCTATCCTCTCCCAGTTGTTCAGGGATCTATTGCCCCAGTTCAATTTATTTGTTTTATGGAGACTAATTGAGGACAAGGTCTACCTCCTATTTTAAGCCCTATAACTCCAATTCAAGATTGGATAGCTTCTTGTCTGATTTCTGGACTCAGGAGTTAGATGTGTTTGGAACAAAAACAAGACTGTGTCTAGTCAGACCACAACACAGCTTACAGTCATGGCCAAAAATATTGGCACCCCTGCATTTCTGTCAGATAATGTACCACTTCACCCAGAAAATTATTGCAATTACAAATGTTTAGGCATTCTCACGTTAATTTCTTTTCGGCTAGATTACGAGTTGTGCGTTAGGCTTCAAAAGCAGCGTTGGCCGGTCCCAACGCTGCTTTTTAACACCCGCTGGTATTACGAGTCTTGCAGGTACAGGTGTACCGCTCACTTTTTTGGCCAGACTTGGAAATACCGCAAATCGACTTACGTCAATTGCGTATCCTATATTTTCAATGGAACTTGCATAGCGCCGGTATTACGAGTCTGCCAAAAAGTGAGCGGTACCAGTCTCCTGTCAAGACTGGTACCGCATTTTAAAGTCAGTAGTTAAGAGTTTTACACTACAATGCCGTAGCATAAAACTCTTAACTAAAGTGCTAAAATGTACACTTACACCCATAAACTACCTATTAACCCCTAAACCGAGGCCCCCCCCCCCCCACATCGCAAACACTAAAATAATTTTTTTAACCCCTTATCTGCCAAACCGGACATCGCTGCCACTATAATAAATATATTAACCCCTAATCCGCCGCACTCCCGCCTCACAAACATTAGTTAAATATTATTAACCCCTAATCTGCCGTCCCTAACATCACCGACACCTACCTACATTTATTAACCCCTAATCTGCCGCCCCCAACGTCGCTGCCACTATATTAAAGCTATTAACAGCTAAACCTAAGTCTAACCCTAAACCTAACACCCCCTAACTTAAATATAATTAAAAGAAATCTAAATAAAATGACTATAATTAACTAAATTATTCATATTTAAAACTAAATACCTATAAAATAAACCCTAAGATAGCTACAATATAACTACTACTAATAGTTACATTGTAGCTAGCTTAGGATTTATTTTTATTTCACAGGCAAGTTTGTATTTATTTTAACTAGGTACAATAGTTATTAAATAGTTATTAACTATTTAATAACTACCTAGCTATAATAAATACAAAGTTACCTGTAAAATAAAACCTAACCTAAGTTACAATTACACCTAATACTACACTATAATTAAATTAATTCCCTAAATTAAATACAATTAAATACAATTAAATAAAATTATCTAAAGTACAAAAAAAACCCCACTAAATTACAGAAAATAATAAACAAATTACAATATTTTTAAACTAATTACACCTAATCTAATCACCCTAGCAAAATAAAAAAGCCCCCCCAAAATAAAAAAGCCCTACCCTACACTAAATTACAAATAGCCCTTAAAAGGGCCTTTTGCGGAGCATTGCCCCAAAGTAATCAGCTCTTTTACCTGTAAAAAGAATTACAAATCCCCCCCAACATTAAAACCCACCACCCACACAACCAACCCTACTCTAAAACCCACCCAATACACCCTTAAAAAATAATCTAACACTAACCCCTTGAAGATCACCTTACCAGGAGAAGTCTTCACCCAACCGGGCCGAAGTCCTCAACGAAGCCGGGAGAAGTCTTCATCCAAGCCGGGCGAAGTGGTCCTCCAGACGGGCAGAGGTCTTCATCCATACGGCATCTTCTATCTTCATCCATCCAGCGCGTAGCGGGTGCATGTTCAAGACATCCGGCGCGGAGCATCCTCTTCTGACGACGGCTCTTCTCGAATGAAGGCTCCTTTAAGTGACATCATCCAAGATAGCGTCCCTTGAATTCCCATTGGCTGATTGAATTCTATCAGTCAATCGGAATTAAGGTAGAAAAAATCCTATTGGCTGATCCAATCAATCAATCAATTTTTTCTTCCTTAATTCCAATTGGCTGATAGAATTCTATCAGCCAATCGGAATTGAAGGGACGCCATCTTGGATCATTCTGTGTTAGCCGTCGATTGAAGAGGATGCTCCGCGTCGGATGTCTTGAAGATGGACCCGCTCCACGCCGGATGGATGAAGATAGAAGATGCCGTCTGGATGAAGACTTCTGCCCATCTGGAGGACCACTTCGCCCGGCTTGGATGAAGACTTCTCCCAGCTTCGTTGAGGACTTCGGCCCGATTGGGTGAAGACTTCTCCCGGTAAGTTGATCTTCAAGGGGTTAGTGTTAGGTATTTTAAGGGGGTATTGGGTGGGTTTTAGAGTAGGGTTGGTTGTGTGGATGGTGGGTTTTAATGTTGGGGGGGATTTGTAATTCTTTTTTACAGGTAAAAGAGCTGATTACTTTGGGGCAATGCTCCGCAAAAGGCCCTTTTAAGGGCTATTTGTAATTTAGTGTAGGGTAGGGCGTTTTTATGGTAATTCTTTTTTACAGGTAAAAGAGCTGATTACTGTCACGCTCGGCCACTGGGAAGCTCCGGCGGTCCTCTCTGTGTGCTTGATTGGCAGGTAGTCTGAGCCGCCCCTTCCTGATGATGTCACTACCAGGCTTTTTATTCCGAGCTTCCTGTTTCTTCAGTGCCCGTTTGTTTGTTACTCTTTGTGGCTCCTGGGAGGACTTCGCTGTGGAAACGCCCTCAAACTTCCTGATAACCTGTTGCCAAACATTGCAAGTACTGTTTATTCTGTGAAACTCTCAAACTGCATGTTTACCTGTTGCCAAACTCTGCAAATACTGTTTATTCAGTCTAAACCTTCAAACTGATTGATATCCTGTTGCCAAACATTGCAAGAACTGTTTATTTTGTGAAACTCTCAAACTGCATGTTTACCTGTTGCCAAACTCTGCAAATACTGTTTAATTAGTGTAAACCTTCAAACTGCTTGATATCCTTTTGCCAAACATTGCAAGAACTGTTTATTCTGTGAAACTCTCAAACTGCATGTTTACCTGTTGCCAAACTCTGCAAATACTGTTTATTCAGTGTAAACTCTCAAACTGCATGATAACCTGTTGCCAATCTCTGCAAGTACTGATTAATCTGTATTAACCCTCAATCTACCTGATATCCTGTTGTCTAACTCTGCATGTACTGACTATTCAGTATTAACCTACAAACTGCCTGATAACCTGCTGCCAAACTCTGCAAGGACTGACTACACAGTGTTAACCCTCAAACTGCCTGATAACCTGTTGCCAAACTCTGCAAGGACTGACTACGCAGTGTTAACCCTCAAACTGCCTGATAACAAGTTACCTACTCCTGCATTATTAACTGTTTCTTGTTTTACCCTTCCTCTGTCTGAGTATAAGTGGAATATCCCTGCTCTCCTGATTCTGTGGAAGACATTTCCTGAAACCAGTTCCTTACTCAGAAGTCTATTTGGCTGATATCTTGAATTACTTTGGACTCAGGCTAACTCTGCTCCATATCGTGAGTACATTGTTTTTTAGAGGTTGTCGTGGGGTCACGTCCTGGATTAAACTCAGAGTGCAAGGGTGTTGTTTAAATTCACCCTAGCATTTGGGTCTTCTTCTGGACCTGACAGTACAAACGGGCCAAAATATGGACCCTGATGAGTTATCCAGGGCTGTGGCTCTACAAGGGCAACTTCTAGGAAATCATTCTGCTCATTTGCAATCTTTGGATTCCAAGCTGGACCAGATTACTGCTCTGCTACATAACCTCTCCGCTCCTTCTCAAGCTACTGTGACTCCTGCTGCAGCTGCAACTAGCTCCAATGCTGTCTTTAACCCACCTCAACCTGTTGGACAGTATATACCACGAATCCCACTTCCAGATAAATATGACGGTAATCCTGAAGAATGCCGTGGATTCCTTAATCGATGTCGTTTACACTTCAGAAACAATCCTCAAGTTTTTTCCAATTCTACTTCCAAAATCACCTTTATTATTTCCCTCATGAAGGGTAAGGCTCTAGCCTGGGTGTCTCCTCTTTAAGAGAACATTTATCCTTTACTACAGGATGTGGAATTATTTGTGTCCATTTTTTCTTCTGTTTTTGACAAGCCTGGGAGGTCTGCAGCTGCAGAGGCAGGATTGTTGGATCTGAGACAGGGATCCCTTTCGGTAGCTCAATATGCTATTGAATTCAGGACTTTAGCCACAGAAACTGATTGGAACCATGGAGCCTTACGGGCAGCCTTTCGCAAGGGACTTTGCGAATGCCTTAAGGATGAACTTGTATTTCGGAAACTCCCCGATTCATTGGAGGGTCTTATCAATTTGTGCATTACTCTTGATGCCCGGCATTCTGAACGTCTTCAGGAGAGAGATAGGAATCGGAGATCCTTTGTTAAATCTTCTTTTTGTCCTCCTATTCGAACCTCAAGTCTATCTAATAATAATTCCCTATCTCCTGAGTCTGTGGAACCCATGGAAGTAGGAGCTATTAAATTGTCAGAAGCTGAACACCATAGAAGGTATACTCTTGGATTATGTCTGTATTGTGGTACCAAAGGACATTTACTGAAGGACTGTCCTATCCGGCCAGTAAAAGCCATGGCTTAACTTTTGATAGAGGGACAGAGTTAAGCCATAATCCCATGTCTTCCCTCAATTCTAAACTTTTTTGTTCCTGTAACTATCACTTTTGGAAACACCAAGTTTCGAGCTCAAGCCCTCATTGACTCTGGAGCTGCTGGAGTTTTCATTGACTTTGCTAACTCTCCCAGGATTCCTCTTCAAGCCAAGAAACAGTTAATTAAGGTAACCACTGTTAGTGGACAGCCTCTAGGTTCTGGTATCATACAAAATTCTACCATTCCTCTTCTTTTGTCTGTGGGCATACTCCATTCTGAAATTATCTGTTTTGATGTCATCACTTCTCCCCACATACTGTTGATTCTGGGGTTACCTTGGTTGCAGCTTCATGATCCAGTCTTCTCATGGTCTAAAGGAGAACTTATTTCCTGGGGAACTACCTGTTTCAAACATTGCCTGCAAAATCCCTCAAAACCATCTTGTCCTGTCGTAGCTATGGTGGAAGTTCCTGATTCATTGCCTAATTACTATCATGCCTTTAGTGGTATGTTTTCTAAAAAGGAGGCTGAGACGTTACCTCCACACTGGATATTTGACTGTCCTATCGAATTGTTTTCAGGGGCTCCTCTACCTAAGGGAAGGACCTATCCCCTCTCTCGTCAAGAAAATGTCTCTCTTGAGGAATACATAAAGGACAACTTAGCCAGAGGATTTATTCATCCTTCCTCATCACCTGTGGGTGCGGGTTTTTTCTTCATTGGGAAAATAGATGGAGTCTCCGTCCCTGTATCGATTATCGGGCATTGAATCAGATTACTGCCAAAAACAGCTATCATCTGCCGCTCATTCCTGAGTTATTTGATTGTCTTCAAGGTGCTTCTATTTTTTCCAAGTTATATCTCCGTGGGGCCTACAATTTGGTCAGAATCCGTAAAAGAGATGAATGGAAGACGGCATTTAACACTAGATTTGGTCACTAATGCCATTCGTATTGTGCAATGCACCAGCAGTATTTCAGCTCTTTGTTAAGAAATCTTCAGAGATTATCTAAATCAATTTGTTATCATTTATCTTGATGACATTCTGATCTATTCCAAAACATTACAGGAACATGTACATCATGTAAGACTGGTACTTCAGAGGTTACGAGACAATTCCCTGTTGGCTAAATTGGAGAAATGCTCTTTTCATCAGAGTTCCATTCCCTTTTTGGGTTATATCATTTCAGAATCAGGTTTTGAGATGGATCCTGCTAAACTTTCGGCTATCAAGGACTGGCCCAGACCAACTACTCTCAAATCCCTGCAGAGGTTTCTTGGCTTTGCCAATTACTATAGAAAGTTTATTAAGAACTTTGCTGACACCACGTCTCCGCTCACTTCTCTTATTAAGAAATGGCAAAATTGTAAGAACTGGTCCACTTCGGCAGTACAGGCTTTTGAAACGCTAAAATCAGCATTTTCTTCTGCACCTCTTCTCAGTCATCCAATTCCTGATCTCCAGTTTATTTTGGAGGTTGACGCTTCTTCTATAGCACCTGGAGCTGTTCTCTCCCAATGTGATCCGACTACCAGCAAGATACATCCTGTGGCGTTCTTTTCGAAAAAATTAAATCCTGGTGAGTTAAATTATGATTTGATGGGCAATAAGGAGCTTTTGGCTATAAAATTAGCTTTGGATGAATGGAGACATTGGTTAGAGGGTACCAGTCAACCTTTTTTCATTCTGACAGATCATAAGAATCTTTTATACCTCCATACAGCTACTCGTCTCAATCCTCGTAAGGCTCGGTGGGCCTTGTTCTTCTCCAGGTTTAATTTTTTACTTTCCTATGTTCCTGGTTCAAAAAATTCCAAGGCAGATGCTTTATCTAGGCAGTTCCAATCTTCTGAGCCTTCTCCTTTGGATTCTGAACCTATACTACGTCCAGTCAAAGTTTTGGCTCAAGTATCCTCTTTTCCAGTACAGGCTTTACATGCTGCTCAAGTCCAGGTACCATCTTCTTGCAAACTACCTTCTAGTATCCTGTATGTACCCAAAGGATTACGTCTTAAGCTTCTACGTTGGGCTCACAACAACATTTCAGCAGGTCATCCTGGAGTAACCAATACTTTGTGGAAACTGAAGCAGCATGTTTGGTGGTCCACTATGAGGAGGGATGTTAAGGATTATATTGCTGCTTGTAGTTCTTGTGCTTCGAACAAACAATCTTCTCATCGACTGTTTGGTCTATTACACCCTCTTCCTATTCCTCATTACCCTTGGTCTCACTTATCCATGGACTTCGTTACAGATCTTCCTATTTCTGCTGGAAATACGACCATTTGGGTAGTGGTGGATCAGTTCTCCAAGTCTGCTCACTTCATACCTCTTCCACTGACATAGTCTCAGATCGCAGAGTCCAATTTGTTTCCAAGTTTTGGAGGTCTTTTTGTAAGCACTTCGGAATCAACATATCTCTTTCTACTGCACATCATCCTCAATCCAACGGACAGACTGAGCATGTAAATCAAGCCTTGGAATCTTTTCTTAGACATTATGTAGACCATCACCACTCCAACTGGTCTCAGTTATTGCCTTTGGTGGAATTAGCTCACAACTCATGCTACAACGCCTCATTACAGACCTCTCCCTTTAAGGCAGCTTATGGTTTTAAACCTAGAACCTTTCCTATGATTACCAGTTCTACTGAAGTCCCTGGAGCAGATCGTATTGTGAAAAATCTCAGTAACCGGGGGGCGGAGCCAGCTGCAGTGCAGAGCAGTCGCACAAGATCAGAGCTCTGCTATAAACTGATAGAAAACTGGTATTTAAACTAAATAAGAAGGCTTGAAAACTATTACTAAGTGGCCAGGAGAGCTTCGGGATACCAGCAACACTACCCACAAGACTGTACAGTGGTTCGCAGCAGTTTTCTCCTAAACACCATCGGTAAGGTAGTAGGAAAGACCGCGGCTGCGGCCTACTACGGAAGAAACATACACCCATAAATCTACTGCGGCAGATAAGTGGACTCTACGCTGCACACTACGATAGACCCTCCGCCATGGGGGAGATCTATAATATGTTTCAGACCTACATGGCGAAATTTGAGAAGACATTCTGCGAGAGAATAGACACCATTATTGAATCGGTGAACAAAGTGAGAGATGACTTGAGGCACAGAAAAGTAGCAGGCGCAGTGCTGATCCTAAAGACGATCCCTACAGGACCCTCTTCCCACACATACACTCATTTACATCAGTTGAAGAGGGGAGAAGGGAGCCCATGTACCGGCGAGAACAGCCATGCGAGTCGCAGCCACCCGCTGATCTGCCCCCTCGGAGATTCAACCTGGCGATGGCAGTGAATCCAAGTGTGCCGTGGGATGCCGGGTGGCGGGGTGGCTCTGAGGAGGAAGAGGCTTGGAGAGATACCTGGTTAGTTAACTGGGGAGATACGACGGGCTCCCTGAACTGCTATCTGGACCTGCCTGGGGTGTGTATGGGGGCGATGAGAGACTTACAACATACCTTGCTAGTTATTAATACCTCATATGCAGGGGTCGCCTCCGTGCACACCCTGTGCAGCACGGACTGTGTTGGTGCCTGCCTCATAATCATGGCCGCCATAGCTGAGAGGATAGGTGTGGGGTAGTGGCGCTGTTCTCTGGGGCCCAGAATGTCGACACTGAGAGTCACTGTGCGACTGCTTCTGCATCACCCTGATGCAGATGATTACGATAACTACTTAGTGACTGGGAAAGCTCTGCCTTACACATGCATCACAAAAAGTGGATATATATGAATGAACATTTGGTGGTACAGTGTATGGTGTATTCCTCCCGTTTTCTTTAAGTTTGCTGTGTGTTTGTTACGAATTGTTTATTCTGAATATCGCCATTTCAAATGTGCTCTGGACAGTATAATAGCATACTCTGCGCAAAGGGGGTTTGAGATAGTGATTGCCTCCTGCAGATTAGTAACCAAGAGAAGTGCATCATGCTTTCCCAACTGACCCCTATACTAATAGCTTCCTGTAATTGTGATCTGGTTCTGACGGTCATTCCCCTATATACAAGATGTTTATTATTTTAACTCATGTATTTGAAACATTTGGGGGGATGTTGGCTGCCTCTCCTACAAGTCTACAGCTCCATTTTACGCTACAACCCCCTTGCTGAGTGGCTAAGATGTATTATGCCTAACTATTAACAATGCCATTTTTTCAGTCTCTATTTAGAGGCACACACAGGTCTGGGAAACCCTTAACTAGCTAAGTGCAAAGTTTTTTCTGGGACTAGCCCCACAACGTATATATTTATGCAGAGGGACCACTAACAGCGCCCAGCCCTTGCTTAGGGGGTACTTGTGAGCTTTATTGAGAGGTCCTACAGCTCTGTTATTGAGTATGACATCAATCTACTTTATGAATATATGATGTAATTAATTAAAAGTTTAATTTTTCATTACTATCGAGTATGACATCAATCTACTTTATGAATATATGATGTAATTAATTAAAAGCTTAGTTTCTCATTACTCATAGTAAATAAAATTTACACAGCTTACTCTATACTCTAGTCTGGGGAACTAGATTAAGTGTCCTACCGGTCGTACATATTAACTGTGTGCTATCTCCTATCCTGAGTTACAGGTATATTATTTAATTAAAATGATTTTTGGTAGACTGATTTGGCCTCTAGCACGCAGACCTGTGAGTATCACTTGCCCTTTACCCTTGTGTTCAGTTTTAAATAAGGTTAAGTTGTTATATTAGTATTTTATGTTCCTCAAAGCAGTTAGACCATGTTAGCTATAGCATAGCCCCCACATAGGCTTGAAGCAATCACTTATGCAGAAACTAGAGCTTATATAGCCTTCTATGTGTTCCATATTTCCGTGTTTACTCCGGGGTTGATTGCCTTGTTAGATATGAAAATTGACAACTGAAGGATGTGCTATTCCCAGCCCCCTCTCCGCCCCCCCCCCCACCATTCTTATGCGGTTAGGGTTGATTCCTTTCCTCCGCATAAATTTTTGACAGAGTATAGTAGTCTCTGTCCAACCCGCAGAGTCATGCTCCAATCTTTCCCTGCATTTCTGTAGCATGGCTCTCGGGGTTCCAATGCAGGAAACTCAAGTTCATTTACGATTTCCTGCTCCTCTGAAGTGTACCCATGATAATAGAAAATGTTTATGCTCTTTTATCTGCTCAGTGTTAATGGTTTATTTAGATTCAAATAATAATTGTGGATTGTTCTGCACCTCACCGGTAACAACTGTTGATCTATAGAGTTATATTGGTGCCCTCTTTGTACTTCACTGTTTTGGTGTAGTGTGTTCATTCCATAATCTGTATTTATCTGACTTATACTGAAGCCGCAATTTTCACTATTATCTCCATCAACATGTCCTCAACCGATCTATTCAACTTCTGGGCCCTCGATTGGCCCTGTTTGTCTGAGGACTAAGCGAACCTATAAGACTTAAAAACTGAGGTGCCCAAAATGCCATGTCATGTCAGTATAACGTATGTTGTGAAATGTAACCTGTTGATGAGACTGTTGTATTTATGCTATTTTAACCTCAATAAAATAAAAATTAAAAAAAAAAAAAAAAGTACATAATAAAAAGAAAAAGCAATAACACTTAAAAAAAAAAAAAAAATCTCAGTAACCACTGGCAACTCATTCATCAAAATCTACTTTCCTCTTCCTTAAGACACAAGAGATATGCTGATTGCAGAAGGTGTAAGGCTCCTTTACTTCGTACAGGAGACAGAGTATTTTTATCCACCAGATTCATACGTCTAAAACAACCTTGTACTAAGTTGGGTCCTAAGTACATTGGACCTTTTTGAATTGTTTCCAAAGTTTGTTCTTCTGCATACCGCTTGGCTTTACCCAAGACTCTCAAGATCCATCCAGTGTTTCATGTCTCCTTACTCAAGCCAGTCATCTACAACCAGTACTCTATCAAGAGTAAACCACTTCCTCCACTTTCCATAGAGGGAACTTCTGAGTTTGATGTCAGCCAGATTTTGGATTCCAAGCTACGGGGCAATCGGCTGTACTACCTGGTCCATTGGAAGGGTTATCTTATCTCTGAACGATCTTGGGAACCAGCCTCTCATGTTCATGCTCCAGCTCTTGTCAAGTCTTTTCACAAGAAATACCCTGCCAGGCCCGGTCGGGTCCCCCGGAGGGGTCCTTGAGGAGGGGGCACTGTCACGCTCGGCTGCTGGGAAGCTCCGGCGATCCTATCTGTGTGCTTGATTGGCAGGTAGTCTGAGCCGCCCCTTTCTGATGATGTCACTACCAGGCTTTTTATTCTGGGCTTCCTGTTTCTTCAGTGTCCGTTTGTTTGTTACTCTTTGTGGCTCCTGGGACGACTTCGCTGTGGAAACTCAGGTAAAAGAGCTGATTACTTTGGGGCAATGCTCCGCAAAAGGCCCTTTTAAGGGCTATTTGTAATTTAGTGTAGGGTAGGGCGTTTTTATGGTAATTCTTTTTTACAGGTAAAAGAGCTGATTACTGTCACGCTCGGCCACTGGGAAGCTCCGGCGGTCCTCTCTGTGTGCTTGATTGGCAGGTAGTCTGAGCCGCCCCTTCCTGATGATGTCACTACCAGGCTTTTTATTCCGAGCTTCCTGTTTCTTCAGTGCCCATTTGTTTGTTACTCTTTGTGGCTCCTGGGAGGACTTCGCTGTGGAAACGCCCTCAAACTTCCTGATAACCTGTTGCCAAACATTGCAAGTACTGTTTATTCTGTGAAACTCTCAAACTGCATGTTTACCTGTTGCCAAACTCTGCAAATACTGTTTATTCAGTCTAAACCTTCAAACTGATTGATATCCTGTTGCCAAACATTGCAAGAACTGTTTATTTTGTGAAACTCTCAAACTGCATGTTTACCTGTTGCCAAACTCTGCAAATACTGTTTAATTAGTGTAAACCTTCAAACTGCTTGATATCCTTTTGCCAAACATTGCAAGAACTGTTTATTCTGTGAAACTCTCAAACTGCATGTTTACCTGTTGCCAAACTCTGCAAATACTGTTTATTCAGTGTAAACTCTCAAACTGCATGATAACCTGTTGCCAATCTCTGCAAGTACTGATTAATCTGTATTAACCCTCAATCTACCTGATATCCTGTTGTCTAACTCTGCATGTACTGACTATTCAGTATTAACCTACAAACTGCCTGATAACCTGCTGCCAAACTCTGCAAGGACTGACTACACAGTGTTAACCCTCAAACTGCCTGATAACCTGTTGCCAAACTCTGCAAGGACTGACTACGCAGTGTTAACCCTCAAACTACCTGATAACAAGTTACCTACTCCTGCATTATTAACTGTTTCTTGTTTTACCCTTCCTCTGTCTGAGTATAAGTGGAATATCCCTGCTCTCCTGATTCTGTGGAAGACATTTCCTGAAACCAGTTCCTTACTCAGAAGTCTATTTGGCTGATATCTTGAATTACTTTGGACTCAGGCTAACTCTGCTCCATATCGTGAGTACATTGTTTTTTAGAGGTTGTCGTGGGGTCACGTCCTGGATTAAACTCAGAGTGCAAGGGTGTTGTTTAAATTCACCCTAGCATTTGGGTCTTCTTCTGGACATTTCCTAACCTGACAGTACAAACGGGCCAAAATATGGACCCTGATGAGTTATCCAGGGCTGTGGCTCTACAAGGGCAACTTCTAGGAAATCATTCTGCTCATTTGCAATCTTTGGATTCCAAGCTGGACCAGATTACTGCTCTGCTACATAACCTCTCCGCTCCTTCTCAAGCTACTGTGACTCCTGCTGCAGCTGCAACTAGCTCCAATGCTGTCTTTAACCCACCTCAACCTGTTGGACAGTATATACCACGAATCCCACTTCCAGATAAATATGACGGTAATCCTGAAGAATGCCGTGGATTCCTTAATCGATGTCGTTTACACTTCAGAAACAATCCTCAAGTTTTTTCCAATTCTACTTCCAAAATCACCTTTATTATTTCCCTCATGAAGGGTAAGGCTCTAGCCTGGGTGTCTCCTCTTTAAGAGAACATTTATCCTTTACTACAGGATGTGGAATTATTTGTGTCCATTTTTTCTTCTGTTTTTGACAAGCCTGGGAGGTCTGCAGCTGCAGAGGCAGGATTGTTGGATCTGAGACAGGGATCCCTTTCGGTAGCTCAATATGCTATTGAATTCAGGACTTTAGCCACAGAAACTGATTGGAACCATGGAGCCTTACGGGCAGCCTTTCGCAAGGGACTTTGCGAATGCCTTAAGGATGAACTTGTATTTCGGAAACTCCCCGATTCATTGGAGGGTCTTATCAATTTGTGCATTACTCTTGATGCCCGGCATTCTGAACGTCTTCAGGAGAGAGATAGGAATCGGAGATCCTTTGTTAAATCTTCTTTTTGTCCTCCTATTCGAACCTCAAGTCTATCTAATAATAATTCCCTATCTCCTGAGTCTGTGGAACCCATGGAAGTAGGAGCTATTAAATTGTCAGAAGCTGAACACCATAGAAGGTATACACTTGGATTATGTCTGTATTGTGGTACCAAAGGACATTTACTGAAGGACTGTCCTATCCGGCCAGTAAAAGCCAAGGCTTAACTTTTGATAGAGGGACAGAGTTAAGCCATAATCCCATGTCTTCCCTCAATTCTAAACTTTTTTGTTCCTGTAACTATCACTTTTGGAAACACCAAGTTTCGAGCTCAAGCCCTCATTGACTCTGGAGCTGCTGGAGTTTTCATTGACTTTGCTAACTCTCCCAGGATTCCTCTTCAAGCCAAGAAACAGTTAATTAAGGTAACCACTGTTAGTGGACAGCCTCTAGGTTCTGGTATCATACAAAATTCTACCATTCCTCTTCTTTTGTCTGTGGGCATACTCCATTCTGAAATTATCTGTTTTGATGTCATCACTTCTCCCCACATACTGTTGATTCTGGGGTTACCTTGGTTGCAGCTTCATGATCCAGTCTTCTCATGGTCTAAAGGAGAACTTATTTCCTGGGGAACTACCTGTTTCAAACATTGCCTGCAAAATCCCTCAAAACCATCTTGTCCTGTCGTAGCTATGGTGGAAGTTCCTGATTCATTGCCTAATTACTATCATGCCTTTAGTGGTATGTTTTCTAAAAAGGAGGCTGAGACGTTACCTCCACACTGGATATTTGACTGTCCTATCGAATTGTTTTCAGGGGCTCCTCTACCTAAGGGAAGGACCTATCCCCTCTCTCGTCAAGAAAATGTCTCTCTTGAGGAATACATAAAGGACAACTTAGCCAGAGGATTTATTCATCCTTCCTCATCACCTGTGGGTGCGGGTTTTTTCTTCATTGGGAAAATAGATGGAGTCTCCGTCCCTGTATCGATTATCGGGCATTGAATCAGATTACTGCCAAAAACAGCTATCCTCTGCCGCTCATTCCTGAGTTATTTGATTGTCTTCAAGGTGCTTCTATTTTTTCCAAGTTATATCTCCGTGGGGCCTACAATTTGGTCAGAATCCGTAAAAGAGATGAATGGAAGACAGCATTTAACACTAGATTTGGTCACTAATGCCATTCGTATTGTGCAATGCACCAGCAGTATTTCAGCACTTTGTTAAGAAATCTTCAGAGATTATCTAAATCAATTTGTTATCATTTATCTCGATGACATTCTGATCTATTCCAAAACATTACAGGAACATGTACATCATGTAAGACTGGTACTTCAGAGGTTACGAGACAATTCCCTGTTGGCTAAATTGGAGAAATGCTCTTTTCATCAGAGTTCCATTCCCTTTTTGGGTTATATCATTTCAGAATCAGGTTTTGAGATGGATCCTGCTAAACTTTCGGCTATCAAGGACTGGCCCAGACCAACTACTCTCAAATCCCTGCAGAGGTTTCTTGGCTTTGCCAATTACTATAGAAAGTTTATTAAGAACTTTGCTGACATCACGTCTCCGCTCACTTCTCTTACTAAGAAATGGCAAAATTGTAAGAACTGGTCCACTTCGGCAGTACAGGCTTTTGAAACGCTAAAATCAGCATTTTCTTCTGCACCTCTTCTCAGTCATCCAATTCCTGATCTCCAGTTTATTTTGGAGGTTGACGCTTCTTCTATAGCACCTGGAGCTGTTCTCTCCCAATGTGATCCGACTACCAGCAAGATACATCCTGTGGCGTTCTTTTCGAAAAAATTCAATCCTGGTGAGTTAAATTATGATTTGATGGGCAATAAGGAGCTTTTGGCTATAAAATTAGCTTTGGATGAATGGAGACATTGGTTAGAGGGTACCAGTCAACCTTTTTTCATTCTGACAGATCATAAGAATCTTTTATACCTACTCGTCTCAATCCTCGTAAGGCTCGGTGGGCCTTGTTCTTCTCCAGGTTTAATTTTTTACTTTCCTATGTTCCTGGTTCAAAAAATTCCAAGGCAGATGCTTTATCTAGGCAGTTCCAATCTTCTGAGCCTTCTCCTTTGGATTCTGAACCTATACTACGTCCAGTCAAAGTTTTGGCTCAAGTATCCTCTTTTCCAGTACAGGCTTTACATGCTGCTCAAGTCCAGGTACCATCTTCTTGCAAACTACCTTCTAGTATCCTGTATGTACCCAAAGGATTACGTCTTAAGCTTCTACGTTGGGCTCACAACAACATTTCAGCAGGTCATCCTGGAGTAACCAATACTTTGTGGAAACTGAAGCAGCATGTTTGGTGGTCCACTATGAGGAGGGATGTTAAGGATTATATTGCTGCTTGTAGTTCTTGTGCTTCGAACAAACAATCTTCTCATCGACTGTTTGGTCTATTACACCCTCTTCCTATTCCTCATTACCCTTGGTCTCACTTATCCATGGACTTCGTTACAGATCTTCCTATTTCTGCTGGAAATACGACCATTTGGGTAGTGGTGGATCAGTTCTCCAAGTCTGCTCACTTCATACCTCTTCCACTGACATAGTCTCAGATCGCAGAGTCCAATTTGTTTCCAAGTTTTGGAGGTCTTTTTGTAAGCACTTCGGAATCAACATATCTCTTTCTACTGCACATCATCCTCAATCCAACGGACAGACTGAGCATGTAAATCAAGCCTTGGAATCTTTTCTTAGACATTATGTAGACCATCACCACTCCAACTGGTCTCAGTTATTGCCTTTGGTGGAATTAGCTCACAACTCATGCTACAACGCCTCATTACAGACCTCTCCCTTTAAGGCAGCTTATGGTTTTAAACCTAGAACCTTTCCTATGATTACCAGTTCTACTGAAGTCCCTGGAGCAGATCGTATTGTGAAAAATCTCAGTAACCACTGGCAACTCATTCATCAAAATCTACTTTCCTCTTCCTTAAGACACAAGAGATATGCTGATTGCAGAAGGTGTAAGGCTCCTTTACTTCGTACAGGAGACAGAGTATTTTTATCCACCAGATTCATACGTCTAAAACAACCTTGTACTAAGTTGGGTCCTAAGTACATTGGACCTTTTTGAATTGTTTCCAAAGTTTGTTCTTCTGCATACCGCTTGGCTTTACCCAAGACTCTCAAGATCCATCCAGTGTTTCATGTCTCCTTACTCAAGCCAGTCATCTACAACCAGTACTCTATCAAGAGTAAACCACTTCCTCCACTTTCCATAGAGGGAACTTCTGAGTTTGAAGTCAGCCAGATTTTGGATTCCAAGCTACGGGGCAATCGGCTGTACTACCTGGTCCATTGGAAGGGTTATCTTATCTCTGAACGATCTTGGGAACCAGCCTCTCATGTTCATGCTCCAGCTCTTGTCAAGTCTTTTCACAAGAAATACCCTGCCAGGCCCGGTCGGGTCCCCCGGAGGGGTCCTTGAGGAGGGGGCACTGTCACGCTCGGCTGCTGGGAAGCTCCGGCGATCCTCTCTGTGTGCTTGATTGGCAGGTAGTCTGAGCCGCCCCTTCCCGATGATGTCACTACCAGGCTTTTTATTCTGGGCTTCCTGTTTCTTCAGTGTCCGTTTGTTTGTTACTCTTTGTGGCTCCTGGGACGACTTCGCTGTGGAAACTCCATCATACTTCCTGATAACCTGTTGCCAAACATTGCAAGAACTGTTTATTCTGTGAAACTCTCAAACTGCATGTTTACCTGTAGCCAAACTCTGCAAATACTGTTTATTCAGTGTAACCCTTCAAACTGCTTGATATCCTGTTGCCAAACTCTGCAAATACTGTTTATTCAGTGTAAACTCTCAAACTGCATGATAACCTGTTGCCAATCTATGCAAGGACTGACTACACAGTGTTAACCCTCAAACTGCCTGATAACAAGTTACCTACTCCTGCATTATTAAAGGGACACTGAACCCACATGTTTTCTTTCATGATTCAGATAGAGCATGTAATTGTAAGCAACTTTCTAATTTACTTCTATTATCAAATTTTCTTCATTCTCTTGCAATCTTTATTTGAAAAAAAGGCATCTCAGCTAAGGAGCCAGCACATTGCGGGTTCAGAACCATGGACAGCACTTGTTTAAAGGTGCTGTCCAATCAGCAAGGACAACCCAGGTTGTTCACCTAAAATGGGCCGGCATCTAAACTTACATTCTTGCTTTTCAAATAAACATACCAAGAAAATGAAGACAATTTGATAATAGGAGTAAATTAGAAAGTTGCTTAAAATTGCATGCTCTATCTGAATCACAAAATATTTTTTTTGGCTACAGTGTCCCTTTAACTATTTCTTGTTTTACCCTTCCTCTGTCTGAGTATAAGTGGACTATCCATGCTCTCCTGATTCTGTGGAAGACATTTCCTGAAACCAGTTCCTTACTCAGAAGTCTATTTGGCTGATATCTTGAATTACTTTGGACTCAGGCTAACTCTGCTCCATATCGTGAGTACATTGTTTTTTAGAGGTTGTCGAGGGGTCACGTCCTGGATTAAACTCAGAGTGCAAGGGTGTTGTTTAAGTTCGCCCTAGCATTTGGGTCTTCTTCTGGACATTTCCTAACCTGACAATTACTTTAGGGCAATGCCCCGCAAAAGGCCCTTTAAAGGGCTATTTGTAATTTAGTCTAGGGTAGGGCTTTTTTTATTTTGCCCGGATAGGATGAAGACTTCTGCCGGTCTGGATGTCCTCTTCTGCCCCATCGGATGAAGACTTCGGCCCGGCTGGGTAAAGACGACTCAAGGTAGGGAGATCTTCAGGGGGGTAGTGTTAGGTTTATTTAAGGGGGGGTTGGGTTAGAGTAGGGGTATGTGGGTGGTGGGTTTTAATGTTGGGGGGGTTGTATTTTTTTTACAGGCAAAAGAGCTGATTACTTCGGGGCATGCCCCGCAAAAAGCCATTTTAAGGGCTGGTAAAAGAGCTGGTCACTTTTTAATTTAGAATAGGGTAGGGACCTTTATTATTTTGGGGGGCTTTTTTATTTTATTAGGGGGCTTAGAGTAGGTGTAATTAGCCTAATATTCTTGTAATCTTTTTTATTTTTTGTAATTTAGTGTTTATTTGCTTGTTTTTGTAATTTAGTTTAGTTTATTTAATTGTATATAATTGTAGGTAATTTATTTAATTAATTTATTGATAGTGTAGTGTTAGGTTTAATTGTAACTTAGGTTAGGATTTATTTTACAGGTAATTTTGTAATTATTTTAACTAGGTAGCTATTAAATAGTAAATAACTATTTAATAGCTATTGTACCTAGTTAAAATAAACACAAAGTTGCCTGTAAAATAAATATAAATCCTAAAATAGCTACAATATAATTATTCGTTATATTGTAGCTATATTAGGGTTTATTTTATAGGTAAGTATTTATTTTTAAATAGGAATACTTTAGTTAATAAGATTTAGGGGTATATAGGGAATATAGGGGTCGGCGGTGTTAGGGGCAGCAGATTAGGGGTTCATAGGGATAATGTAGGTTGCGGCGGTGTACGGAGTAGCAGATTAGTTGTTAAAAATATTTATTATAGTGGCGGCGATGTGGGGGGACCTCGGTTTAGGGTTACATAGGTAGTTTATGGGTGTTAGTGTACTTTAGAGCACTGTAATTAAGAGCTTTATAAACCGGCGTTAACCCAGAAAGCTCTTAACTACAGCCTTTCCATGGGCGGTAGGAGTCTTGTCGGTAGAGGTGTAACGCTCACTTCAGCCAAGACTCTAAATACTGGCGTTAGGAAGATCCCATTGAAAATATAGGATACGCAATTGGCGTAAGGGGATCTGCGGTATGGAAAAATCGCGGCTTGAAAGTGAGCATTAGACCCTTTCCTGCCTGACTCTAAATACCAGCGGGCGGCCAAAAGCAGCGTTAGGACCCCTTAACGCTGCTTTTGACGGCTAACGCAGAACTCTAAATCTAGGCGTTTGTATTTATTTTAGCTAGGTAGTTATTAAATAGTTAATAACTATTTAATAACTATTGTACCTAGTTAAAATAAATACAAACTTGCCTGTAAAATAAAAATAAACCCTAAAATAGCTACAATGTAACTATTAGTTATATTGTAGCTAGCTTAGGGTTTATTTTACAGGTAAGTATTTAGTTTTAAATAGGAATAATTTAGTTAATTATAGTTATTTTATTTAGATTTCTTTTAATTATATTTAAGTTAGGGGGCGTTAGGTTTAGGGTTAGACTTAGGTTTAGGGGTTAATTACTTTAATATAGTGGCGGCGACATTGGGGGCAGCAGATTAGGGGTTAATAAATGTAGGTAGGTGGCGTCGATGTTTGAGCCGGCAGATTAGGGGTTAATAATATTTAACTAATGTTTGTGAGGCGGGAGTGCGGCGGTTTAGGGGTTAATATATTTATTGTAGTGGCGGCGACGTTGGGGGCAGCAGATTAGGGGTTAATAAATGTTAATAAATGTTGGTAGGTGGTGGCGACATAGGGGGCGGCAGATTAGGGGTTAATAAATATAATGTAGGTGTCGGCAATGTTGGGGGCAGCAGATTAGGGGTTCATAAGTATAATGTAGGTGGCGGCGGTGTCCGGAGCGGCAGATTAGGTGTTAATAATTAAAATGTAGGTGTTGGCGATGTCGGGGGCGGAAGATTAGGGGTTAATAAGTGTAAGATTAGGGGTGTTTAGACTCGGGGTTCATGTTAGGGTGTTAGGTGTAGACATAAATTTGATTTCCCCAAATCAATGGGGTTGCGTTAAGGAGCTTTACGCTGCTTTTTTGCAGGTGTTAGACTTTTTCTCAGCCGGCAATCCCCGTTGATTGCTATGGGGAAATTGTGCACGTGGACAAGCACGTTACACCAGCTCACCGCTAACGTAAGCAGCGCTCACTTCTTGTCTGGGTTGTAAAAACCCGTAATACCAGCGCTGTCTGTAAGTGAGCGGTGAGCATAAACTGCTCATTAGCACCGCACAGCTCAAAATGAAAAACTCGTAATCTAAACGATAGTTTGTATTGGTATTGCACAAAAAAGTGGAGGAAAAAAGCCAAATCTGACACATTCCATGCAAAACTCCAAAAAATGGACTAAACAAAAAATTGTCTGAATATTTAAAAATTAAATTGTGGAAAAGCATGGACCATGTCTAGGGTACAAGTCCATCTCCAGAGATCCTGTTCCTGTGTCCACTGTGCGCAACATTGTCAAGAAGTGTACAGCCTATGGCACAGTAACTAATCTCCCTGGACTTGGACAAAAGAGAAAAATGTATCAAAGATTGCAACGAAGGATTGTTTGGATAAAGAACCTTGATCAACTTCCAGACTAACTCAAGCTGACCTTCAGGCACAGGGTACAAATGTGTCAGCTTGCACTATACGTTGCCATCTGAATGAAAAGGGACGCTATGGTAAGAGACCCAGGAAGACCCCACTGCTGACACAGAAACATAAAAAAGCCAGATTGTAGTTTGCCAAAACTTACCTGAGGAAGCCATAATCCTTTTGGGAGAATGTGCTGTGGACAGAAAACAAAATTACAGCTTTTCGGTAAAGCCCATCATTCTACTGTTTTCAGAAAAAGAAAAGAGGCTTTAAAAGAAAAGAATACAGACCCCACATTTAAACATGGTTTCACTGATGTTTTGGGGTTGCTTTGCTGCTTCCGGCACTGGATGTCTAGACTGTGTGCATGGCATTATGAAATTTGAAACCTACCAAATAATTCTGTGGTGCAATGTAGGGCCCAGTCTCAGAAAGTTGGGTCTCCGTCAGAGGTCATGGGTCTTACAGCAGGACAATGACCCAAAGTATATGTCAAAAAGCACCCAGAAATGGTTTAAGACAAAGCGCTTGAGAGTACTGAAATGGCCAGCAATGAGTCCAGATCTCAATCCCATAGAGCACCTGTGGATAGATCTCAAAACAGCAGTTGGGAAAAGGAACCTTTCCAATCTGAGAGAACTGGAGCAGTGGGCAAAAGAAGAGTGGCCTAAAATTCCAGTAGAGAGCTGTAAGAAACTCATTGATGGTTACAGGAAACAATGGATTTCAGTGATTTTTTCCAAGGGGTGTGCTGCAAAATATTAAATTGTGGGTGCCAATAATTTTGTCCAGTCCATTTTTGGAGTTTTGCGTGGAATGTGTCAGATTTGGCTTTTTTCTCCACTTTTTTGTGTCATACCAATACAAACAAAAGAAATAAGCATGAGAATGCCTAAACATTTGTAATTGCAACAATTTTCTGGGCGAAGTGGTACATTATCTGACAGAAATTCAGGGGTGCCAATATTTTTGGCCATGACTGTATCTATATAGAGGTATTGTTATAGTCCCCTAGTTATCAAGCCGTCAACCTCAAATACGAGGCTGATTTGCCTTAGTTATCAAAGACTAGAGACCGGCAAAAGTAGAATTTAGTGACGTAAGCTTCGATCCGCCGGACTCAGTCTGACACAGATCGATTCTTACGTCACTCCAGATGTTCGGCACACAAGTTCGGCACAATCTGACTACTTTTGCTAGTTATCAAAAAACTAGCAGGTACGCTCGGCACTTTTCCGGCCTAGCGTACCTGGTTTTCAACCCGCCGCCCTGGAGGCGGCGAATCCCATAGGAATCAATGGGAGTCTGACCATAGCGAAAGTTCATGTTCGCTGCTGCCCGACATCCCTTTGATTCCTATGGGAGATGTCTGCACCTAACGCCCTAACATGTACCCCGAGTCTAAACACCCCTAATCTGTCCCCCCCTACACCGCCGCAACTAAATAAATGTATTACCCCCTAAACCACCGCTCCCGGAGCCCACCGCCACTATAATAAACTGATTAACCCCTAAACCGCCGCTCCCGGACCCTGCCGCCACTATAATAAATATGTTAACCCCTAAACCGCCGCACCCGGACCCCGCTGCCACCTACATAATACCTATTAACCCCTATCCTGCCCCCCCTACACCGCCGCCACTATAATAAAATTATTAACCCCTAAACCTAAGTCTAACCCTAACCCTAACCCCCCCCTAACTTAAATATTAATTAAATAAATCTAAATAAATATTACTCTTAACTAAATTAATCCTATTTAAAACTAAATACTTACCTTTAAAATAAACCCTAATATAGCTACAATATAAATAATAATTATATTGTAGCTATTTTAGGATTTATTTTTATTTTACAGGCAACTTTCAATTTATTTTAACTAGGTACAATAGCTATTAAATAGTTATTAACTATTTAATACCTACCTAGTTAAAATAAAGAGAAAATTACCTATAAAATAAAAACTAACCTAAGTTACAATTACACCTAACACTACACTATACTTAAATAAATTATTCCTATTTAAAACTAAATACTTACCTGTAAAATAAACCCTAAGATAGCTAAAATGTAATTAATAATTACATTGTAGCTATTTTAGGGTTTATATTTATTTTACAGGTAACTTTGTATTTATTTTAGCTAGTTAGAATAGTTATTAAATCGTTATTAACTATTTAATAACTACCTAGCTAAAAGAAATACAAAATTACCTGTAAAATAAATCCTAACCTAAGTTACAATTAAACCTAACACTACACTATCATTAAATTAATTAAATAAATTAGCTACAAATAACTACAATTCAATACAATTAAATAAACTAACTAAAGTACAAAAAATAAAAAAAGCTAAGTTACAAAAAATAAAAAAATTAGTTACAAACATTTCAAAAATATTACAACAATTTTAAGCTACTTACACCTAATCTAAGCCCCCTAATAAAATAACAAAGCCCCCCAAAATAAAAAAATGCCCTACCCTATTCTACATTAAAAAGTTAACAGCTCTATTACCTTACCAGCCCTTAAAAGGGCCTTTTGCAGGGCATGCCCCAAAGAAAACAGCTCTTTTGCCTGTAAAAAAAAAAATACAACTCCCCCAACATTAAAACCCACCACCCACACACCCCTACTCTAACCCAAACCCCGCTTAAATAAACCTAACACTACCCCCCTGAAGATCATCCTACCTTTAGCCGTCTTCAGCCAGCCGACCACCGATGGAACAGAAGAGGAGATCCGCAGCGGCAGAAGTCATCATCCAAGGGGCGCTGAAGAAGTCTTCCATCCGATTGAAGTCATCATCCAAGGGGCGCTGAAGAGGTCTTCCATCCGACTGAAGTCATCATCCAGGTGGCGTCTTCAATCTTCATCCATCCGGAGCGGAGCCATCTTCAGACGAGCCAACGCGGAGCCATCCTCTTCTACCGACAGACTAACGACGAATGATGGTTCCTTTAAGTGACGTCATCCAAGATGGCGTCCCTCGAATTCCGATTGGCTGATAGGATTCTATCAGCCAATCGGAATTAAGGTAGAAAAAATCTGATTGGCTGATTTAATCAGCCAATCAGATTGCGCTTGCATTCTATTGGCTGTTCCGATCAGCCAATAGAATGCAAGATCAATCTGATTGGCTGATTAAATCAGCCAATCAGATTTTTCCTACTTTAATTCCAATTGGCTGATAGAATCATATCAGCCAATCGGAAATCGAGGGACGCCATCTTGGATGAAGTCCCTTAAAGGAACCGTCATTTGTCAGTCCGTCGGTAGAAGAGGATGGCTCCGCGTCGGCTCATCTGAAGATGGCTTCGCTCCGGATGGATGAAGATTGAAGACGCCGCCTGGATGATGACTTCAATCAGATGGAAGACTTCTTCAGCACCCCTTGGATGATGACTTCAATCGGATGGAAGACTTCTTCAGCGCCCCTTGGATGATGACTTCTGCCGCTGCGGATCTCCTCTTCTGTTCCATCGGTGGTCGGCTGGCTGAAGACGGCTAAAGGTAGGATGATCTTCAGGGGGGTAGTGTTAGGTTTATTTAAGGGGGGTTTGGGTTAGAGTAGGGGTGTGTGGGTGGTGGGTTTTAATGTTGGGGGGTTGTATTTTTATTTTACAGGTAAAAGAGCTGATTTCTTTGGGGCATGCCCCGCAAAAGGCCCTTTTAAGGGCTGGTAAGGTAATAGAGCTGTTAACTTTTTAATGTAGAATAGTGTAGGGCATTTTTTTATTTTGGGGGGCTTTGTTATTTTATTAGGGGGCTTAGATTAGGTGTAAGTAGCTTAAAATTGTTGTAATATTTTTGAAATGTTTGTAACTTATTTTTTTTATTTTTTGTAACAGCTTTTTTTATTTTTTGTACTTTAGTTAGTTTATTTAATTGTATTTAATTGTAGTTATTTGTAGGTAATTTATTTAATTAATTTAATGACAGTGTAGTGTTAGGTTTAATTGTAACTTAGGTTAGGATTTATTTTACAAGTAATTTTGTATTTCTTTTAGCTAGGTAGTTATTAATAGTTAATAACTATTTAATAACTATTCTAACTAGCTAAAATAAATACAAAGTTACCTGTAAAATAAATATAAATCCTAAAATAGCTACAATGTAATTATTAATTACATTTTAGCTATCTTAGGGTTTATTTTACAGGTAAGTATTTAGTTTTAAATAGTAATAATTTATTTAAGTATAGTAGTGTTAGGTGTAATTGTAACTTAGGTTAGTTTTTATTTTACAGGTAATTTTCTCTTTATTTTAACTAGGTAGGTATTAAATAGTTAATAACTATTTAATAGCTATTGTACCTAGTTAAAATAAATTGAAAGTTGCCTTTAAAATAAAAATAAATCCTAAAATAGCTCCAATATAATTATTATTTATATTGTAGCTATATTAGGGTTTGTTTTAAAGGTAAGTATTTAGTTTTAAATAGGATTAATTTAGTTAATAAGAGTAATATTTATTTAGATTTATTTAATTAATATTTAAGTTAGGGGGGTGTTAGGGTTAGACTTAGGTTTAGGTTTAGGGGTTAATAATTTTATTATAATGGCGGCGGTGTAGGGGGGGCAGGATAGGGGTTAATAAATGTATTATAGGTTGCGGCGGTGTAGGGGGGGGCAGGATAGGGGTTAATAAATGTATTATAGGTGGCGACGGTGTAGGGGGGCAGATTAGAGGTTAATAAGTTTAATATAGGTGGCGGCGGGGTCCGGGAGCGGCGGTTTAGGGGTTAAACAATTTATTTAGTTGCGGCGGGGTCCGGGATTGGCAGGATAGGGGTTAATAAATTTATTATAGGTGGCCGCGGTATAGGGGGGTCAGGATAGGGGTTACTAGGTATAATGTAGGTGATGGTGGGCTCCGGGAGTGGCGGTTTAGGGGTTAATACATTTATTATAGTTGCGGCGGTGTCCAGGAGCGGCGGTTTAGGGGTTACTAACTTTATTTAGTTGCGAGGGGCTCTGGGGGCGCCGGTATAGGGGGTAGAACAGTGTAGTTTAGTGTGGGTTCTTAGTGACAGGCTAGCAATAAAGCTGGGAAAAAGCCGAAGAGCAGCGAGATCGGATGAGTAATAACTATCACAGTCCCCTGCTCATTGCCCCGTACTTGGTGCGTGGCTTTTTGACAGCTTTATTGATAACTTTGGCGAGATTATTCAGGTCCGCGGCGGCGATGGCAGGTGAGCTTAGGCGGGTGTATTGGGGCCGGCAAAGGCAGGTAAGTAGACATGTTGATAACTAGAGGCCATAGAGTCATGGTAGGAGGTTCCTGACTTGGAGATTGCCTAATTTTCTGTTATCAGATAAATTAATATTTCATCAGTATTATATATGGCCCTTATGGAAATTAAAAGAATTTAATAAAGGTAATTTTTTTTTTTTAAATGGAAAAAATATGCTACTTAATACTTAAACAGTGTTATGGAATTTGGTGTCACCTTACAAATAAAGGGTAATAATATTTAAAGATGTTGCCATATAAAAATATCTTATTCATGCATATAGACCTCATCAGTCAATTGATTAATGTATAAATTAATTAACATTCCCTTTTCCTTTAAAGGAGATGTTTATATTGATTGATATTTCTTTTTGCGAGCATCAGGTACTGCATGTATTATAAGTTGAAAGTAAAAGGTTTCCGCACGAGCTCCAAACCCTACGAGCCCAAAAAAGACAAACTTGGAATATCGAAACCGCGTTAACATATTCCTCCATAGACTTCGATGGAGCGTGAAAAGTGGAAAAACAAACGTTTAACCAAAGTGTTCTAAACGGACATGAAATATTAAAATTTCACATTCAAATGTTCTTCACATAGCAGAATATGTTCTATTTATTCTTAAATACATATTTTTATATATATATATATATATATATATACCGTGTGTATATATATATACACACACACTATATATGATGGTTTTTAGATAAAAAATATATGGGTATACATATATACAGATACTGTATATATAGGAATATCTATTTAAAAATACTTAGAACATATTTCTTATTTGAAGAACATTGGAATGTGAAATATTTACAATAAATACACAGTTAAACACTTTATCAAATATGAATATTGCATAAATATGATTGTACATGTTTTCAGCTACTTGACTGCAAAGGGCACCAATGCACAAGATGCCGGCACAATCTCCATTAAAAGTGAAAGATTTATTAACGCAATGTTAAAACAGTATAGGTAGAGAAATGTCTATCTAATACACCCATATATACATATACTGTATATATATATATATATATATATATATATATATATATATATATATATATATATATATATATATATATATACAGTATATATGTATAAATATATATATATATATATATTTATATAATTTCAACAAGACTTCCACAGTTTCATATCTTTACAATATATGTAATTTATTTATCATTTCATAGTACAATACATCAGTGCATCACATCAGTACATGACCTAGGTCATGTACTGATGTACTATAAAATGATGAATAAATTACATATATTTTAAAGATATGAAACAGTGGAAGTCTTGTTGAAATTATGAAGTTGACTTCAAACTGATTAATGGAACAAATAGCCGGCTTCACTTTAATGGAAAGATATATACTGGTAGCTCTCAGTTTACGCCAGGGTTAGGTTCCAGAAGGAATGGTTGTAAATCGAAACCGTTGTAAATTGAAACCCAGTTTATAATGTAAGTCAATGGGAAGTGAGGGAGATAGGTTCCAGGCCCCTCTCAAAATTGTCATAAGTAACACCTAATACATTATTTTTAAAGCTTTGAAATGAAGACTTTAAATGCTAAACAGCATTATAAACCTAATAAAATAATCACACAACACAGAATATATCATTAAACTAGGTTAAATGAACAAAAACATTTGCTAAACAGCATTATAACCTAATAAAATAATCACACAACACAGACTTCACTTGCATTTTTCTGCAAACAGTTCTTTCTATGCATTCCAATCTGGACTGATTTATAGACAGGAAGATCTTGTTCCTTTGAAATCTGCTCGATAGTTCAGGTCTGGTTAAACTGATTAATTTCCGCTTGCTTGGCTTTGCTGCAACACAAGCGGACAGCTCCACATACTGGCTATTTTAATAAATGCACTGCTTCTCAATACTTTTTAGCAGTCACATGACTGGAAAAAAAAGGTTGTTATTCTGAAACGTTGTAAATTGAACCGTTGTCAAACGAGGGCCACCTGTGTATATATATATATATATATATATATATATATATATATACACATATACATATTTAGACTTGTATATGTATGTATCTCTATGTTAAAGCCCTTTGCCTGCCTTTTTTCTAAAACTTGAGACCTCATATCTTTGAGCACATTACTTTTTTATGCAATTTAAAAAAAATAAAAAAAATTAGACAGTGTCATTATGATTGTAACTGTACTTTTAAATGTATTTTTTATCTGTTTTGTGCCATTTTTCGTGTCACGTAACAATTAACCAGAGCTTTGTTAAATTCTATTGCACTCAAGCAAATGTGTTTACTTTCAACTTGTATTATGCTCGCTACTTCAGATGCGTTCAAAGACCTGCAATAAACCCCTTTTTGCTTGTGCGCATTAGTTAACGCGCCACTTGTAATCTAGCCCTAAATAAGATAGAAATATATTGTATTCAATGTGTGTTTGCATCCTCAGAAATATACTAGCGGTAACCGGTAACATTGTGCATTATGTTACATAGATATACAAAGTGAGGTTGTTGGACAACTTGACTGGTGCATATGATCAGTGTTGTGCAGAAGAACAAACACAGCAAACAATTTTATGGAAGCCCTTTAATTCAGGGCTCACCCTCTTATATCCATGTAAATAGTTAATGTATGCTTTTATTCTTATGTTTTTTGTGCCAAGTTGTCCAGCTTTATAGAATGTACAGTCCGTTCCCTACTTTAGTAAGTTATAATAATATAATAATCCCTTTTGGATATACTGTTTGGTGTTTTTGGTGTGCGTAAGGGATCATTAATAACCGTATATTACTTGCAGCTTTAAGATATCGAATCACTTTATTGCAATTTTTTAATACATTGTAAATATATATATATATATATTCATTCTTGGTCCGCTTTCTTCATTACATTAGGAGGCATCTTCAAATAGATGACATTGTGTGAAAGTGTGGCACCTAAACAGAAAACAGATAAAACACAGGAAAATTAATTTAAATGCAGGTTTTGTTGGAAGTATAATGTGGAAATATACTTAGAAAAATATGAACAAAGAAATGATATTTTGATGGCAGATAGGAACCATAGGCTCAACAAGTCTGCCCACATTCAAAATAAGGTGTAAGCTTGATCAGTTTGTATGACATCCTTATGCTTATTTAAGGCATTTTTTTTCTTTATTGCATGAATCAAAAACCCTTCTGTCAAGAAGTGCTTTCACAAATTACACTTGAAACTGCTACCCTTCAGCTTCAAATTATGACCCCTCTGGTGTTGCTCTTTCTGTGAAGAATTCTTACAGCCTCAACTTTATTACGTCTACTGAAACATTTCTATCATATCACCTCTTTCCCGTTTCTCTTCTAAGCTATAAATATTTAGGTCATTGAGCCTTTCTTTTTGTTTTTTAGACCATGTACCATTTTAGTAGCCTCCTTTGAACAGATTCCAGTTTATTTATATCCTTCTGGAGATATGGCCACCTGAACTTTACACAATACTCAAGATGAGAGATCTGATAAGTGTCATAATAACTTTACTATTTATGCTGCATTTCCTGCTAAAAATACTTATATGGTTCTACATATCAGGGCCGCCATCAGGGGGTGACAGGGGTGACTCCTGTCAGTGGCCCTTTGGGCCAGGGGGGCCCCGTGAGGCAAGAACTTTTTTTAAATTTTGGCAGCCACCAGTGGGTACTACAGCAGAGTGCTAATTGAACATGGGAAATGTTATTACAAGGAGTAAAGTGTTAGCATTTTAGAGGACTAAACCATTATGCACAGTGTGAGACAGACTTGTCGCTTTAGTTTATACAGTGTGTGCCTGAGTCAGACGGCAGATCCCTTTCATTTGCAGAGGAGGTAGGACTTACTTAGCAAATGTTTTTTTATTTCTTTGTGCAATTTCGGATTGTAACTTCAGTTTGGTAGTAGTTGTATGGTGGGGCCAGGGGTCCATAAAAACACATTTTTTTTAGCAGCAGTGTATTTATGAGCTGTAGAAATACTATATTTAAAACTATGCAGAAATATTTCCTCCTCAATACACAAATGGTAGGTGCCCTTTTAGCAGATATGCATTATATATATACATACATATATATATTACATTCCATTTTACTGCCCCTTTATGCAAGGACTTTCCAGAATCAAGGAGGCATTTTATCTAAGATTTTTACATCTGCATAACATGTTATACTCTCAGACTAAGATTGCTCAGTGTTTGAAATGAGACAGGTTAACTTAAAACTGTTCAGTTTACACTACAGCTGACTTAACTTTGAAATACATACCAACAGGCCTAAATCCTGCATTTAACCATATCTAATGGTATGAGTACCACAGCTTATGGTTCCACCAAGACCATATCAAGTACAGCATTTTCAAAGTCCATAACTAAGTACAGCTAACAGATGGGAACATTTGTACACTATATTTGAAGTGGTGCTCTTGGTTGGGGAAAATGGGGAAAAATCAAACAAACATATGTCAACCTTTTAAAAGTACTTTTCTTCATCAAGCCATCTACCCAGATCATTAATGTACAATTTTGAATTCACAGAATTATTTTTGTTTGCACATTTACAAATATGATTCTTTAAAAGGTGATCTCTTAATTTCTGCAATTTTTTTATCATGCATGTCACACACTATTGATTTAGGAGATGCAAGGTGCATAAATGTTTCCCCCTGTGAGTGTTTCTGTTGGTGTCTGTGTTTATGTCTTTGTGCTTTGGTTTGTGTCTCTATGTCATGGTTCAGCCTGGAATTGAACCTGGGACCTGTCTCTATTTATGCTGTTGTTCTTTCCCAGCCTGTTGTTTTACCACTATGCCACCAGATGGCTTGATCACAGGAAAAGAATATTGTGTTTTTCTGTTTGCTGCAACTGTGGCTCTCTGGCTCCACCTGCTTGCCAGCTGAAACAAATCATTTAATCAGCAGCCTGCTTTATCTGGGAGGTTTGTTTGCAATTCTGTGCCTTGACCTTAAGAGTGATACTCTGAAAGACTCCCTGCTCCTGTATCCTGCGTGAAATACAGATTTGTTGGATTTCCTGGTTCCTGATTTCTGCTTCAATTACTGACTACTCTTCTGGATAATCCCTTGGCACTGTGTTTCATTTTGGGACTGATTTCCTGGCAATTGATCTTGCCTAAAATCCCTCTTTCCTAAGGACGGACTCAGGTACTTTGGCTTGCTTGTTTCCTGATACTACAAAGTTTCAATTGCAGTCTATGCAAATATCCTGTTTGATTCTACAAAGTTCCAAATTGCAGTCTATTCAAATATCCTGTTTGTTTCTACAAAGTTCCAAATTGCAGTCTATGCAAATATCCTGTTTGTTTCTACAAAGTTCAAAATTGCAGTCTATGCAAGTATCCTGTTTGTTTCTACAAAATACCAGTTTGCAGTTTATGCAATTTTCCTTAAAGTACCAGTTCTACAGCATATGCAATTATCCTGTTTGTTATTACAAGGCCCTGCATTCCTGCGTGTTATTACACAGTTCCAGTCTACAGCATATGCAAGTATTCTGTTTGTTATTGCAAAGGGCTGCATTCCTGAGTATTATTACACAGTTCCAGTCTACAGCATATGCAAATATCCTGTTTGTTATTACAAGGCCCTACATTCCTGCGTGTTATTACACAGTTCCAGTCTACAGCATATGCAAGTATTCTGTTTGTTATTACAAAGCACTGCATTCCTGAGTGTTATTACACAGTTCCAGTCTACAGCATATGCAAATATCCTGTTTGTTATTACAAAGCGCTGCATTCCTGCCTGTTATTACAAAGAACTGTATTCCTGCCTAATACTACAACCTATAGACTTTGTCTTATCTAATTGCATATCTCTACTTTGCTTTATCCTATAAATAAAACCATCTCCTTTATTTCCTAAAACGTTGTACCTGTTTAATTATGCCTAAAAGGAAAGACTCACGCAGACAAAACACAATAACCCCAAAACCTGACACCTCTGCACAACAGCTCCTTACTCCTGAACCTGCTCCCTTGCAGAGTATGACACTCTATGAGTGTGTATGTATTTTTTTTTCTATGGGTGTCTCTGTGAGGGTGTGTGTATGTTTGTCTTTGTGTATTTTCTCTGGATGCCTCTGTTAGGGTGGGTGTGTATGTCTGTGTTTTCTGTGGATGTCTCTGTGAGGGTGTGTGTGTATGTATGAATGTATATCTGTGTTTTCTGTGGATGTTCCTGTGAGGGTGTGTGTTTTCTGTGGATGTTTCTGTGAGGGTGTGTGTTTTCTGAGGATGTCTCTGTGAGGGTGTGTGTATGTATGTCTTTGTGTTTTATGTGGTTGTCTCTCTGTGTGTGTATGTCTTTCTGTGTTTTCTGAGGCTGTCTCTGTCGGTGTTTCCTTGGGTGTATGTGCAAGTTTGAGTTTGTGTATGTGTCCATTGTCTGTTCCTTTTTAGGACATTTTGACCTTAATACTGATTATTCACATCTTTCTACAGACTTTGAGACCAATGAGACCTTTCCGGAAGTCACCAATCTACCATTTAACCTTTAAATTATTGTTTAGGCAGTTCAGGGCCCTTCCTTTCAGCCACTGCATGCTGTTGTCTTCATTTAGTTGGCATCTTCCTTTACAAAAAGATAATCAGAACTCCATATTTTGTTTCCTAAATCTTCATTTTTACAAAACTGTAGTTTACCTCATCACTTGTCAGGTCAATGTAAACAAGTGCTGAGTGTCTGTTTGGGTGTCTGTGTCTGAGCGTGTTTCTTTGAGTGTCTGCTAGAGTGTCTACATGTGAATCCTTATGTGTGTGTGTGTGTTTCAGTGTATGAGTGTGTCTGTGTGTTTGTATGTTACTACCTTTACAACATTTCCAAGTTTAAATAGACACTTAAGAATAAAGTGCATATACGTTTTAGTCACTTGGTCAAAAATTGCACATGTCAAAGGAGGGGGGGGGGGCGGATCAATGGTTAAGTCAGGGGCCCCAAAATTTCTAGTGGCGGCCCTGCTACCTATACTGGCCTTACCTACAACAATACTATTGGCTAGATTACGAGTTGTGCGTTAGGTTTAAAAAGCAGCGTTAAGAGGTCCTAACGCTGCTTTTTAACGCCCGCTGGCATTACGAGTCTTGCAGGTACAGGTGTACCGCTCACCTTTTTGGCCAGACTTGGAAATGCCGCAAATCCACTTACGTAAATTGTGTATCCTCTTTTTTTCAATGGGACTTGCATAGCGCCGGTATTACGAGTCTGCCAAAAAGTGAGCGGTAGACCCTCTCCTGTCAAGACTGGTACCGCATATTAAAGTCAGTAGTTAAGAATTTTACACTACAACGCCTTAGCATAAAACTCTTAACTAAAGTGCTAAAAAGTACATTAACACCCATAAACTACCTATTAAACGCTAAACCAAGGCCCTACCGCATCGCAAACACTAAAATAAAATTCTTAACCCCTAATCTGCCGAACCGGACATCGCCGCCACTATAATAAATATATTAACCCCTAAACCGCCGCACTCCCGCCTCGCAAACATTAGTTAAATATTATTAACCCCTAATCTGCCATCCCTAACATCACAGACACCTACCTGCATTTATTAAGCCCTAATCTGCAGCCCCCAACGTCGCCGCCATTATACTAAAGTTATTAACCCCTAAATCTAAGTCTAACCCTAACCCCCCCTAACTTAAATATAATTAAATTAAATCTAAATAAAAATTACTATCATTAACTAAATTATTCCTATTTAAAACTAAATACTTACCTGTAAAATAAACCCTAAAATAGCTACAATATAACTAATAGTTACATTGTAGCTAGCATAGGGTTTATTTTTATTTTACAGGCAAGTTTGTTATTAACTATTTAATAACTACCTAGCTAAAATAAAGACAAATTTACCTGTAAAATTAAACCTAACCTAAGTTACAATTACACCTAACACTACACTATAATTAAATTAATTCCCTAAATTAAATACAACTACATACAATTAAATTAAATTATCTAAAGTACAAAAAACCCCACTAAATTACAGAAAATAATAAACAAATTACAAGATTTTTAAACTAATTACACCTAACCTAATCCCCCTAACAAAATAACCCCCCCCAATAAAAAACCCTACCCTACACTAAATTACAAATAGCCCTTAAAAGGGTTATTTGCGGGGCATTGCCCTAAAGTAATTAGCTCTTTTACCTGTAAAAAAATTACAAATCCCCCCCAACATTAAAACCCACCACCCACACAACCAACCCTACTCTAAAACCCACCCAATACCCCCTTAAAAAAACTAACACTAACTCCTTGAAGATCACCTTACCGGGAGAAGTCTTCATCCAACCTGACCGAAGTCCTCAACGAAGCCGGGAGAAGTCTTCATCCAAGCCAGGCGAAGTGGTCCTCCAGACGGGCAGAAGTCTTCATCCAGACAGCATCTTCTATCTTCATCCATCCGGCACGGAGCGGGTCCATCTTCAAGACATCCGACGCGGAGCGTCCTCTTTATCCGACGGAATGAAGTTTCCTTTAAATTACGTCATCCAAGATGGCGTCCCTTCAATTCCAATTGGCTGATAGAATTCAGCCAATCGGAATTAAGGTAGAAAAAATCCTATTGGCTGATGCAATCAGCCAATAGGATTGAGCTGGCATTCTATTGGCTGATTGGAACAGCCAATAGAATGCCAGCTCAATCCGATTGGCTGATTGGATCAGCCAATAGGATTGAACTTCAATCCTATTGGCTGAGGATTTTTTCTACCTTAATTCCGATTGGCTGATAGAATTCTATCAGCCAGTGGTAATTGAAGGGATGCCATCTTGGATGACGTCATTTAAAAGGAAACTTAATTCCAGAAGAGCCGTCGGATGAAGAGGATGCTCTGCGTCGGATGTCTTGAAGATGGACACACTCCCCGCCGGATGAATGAAGATAGAAGATGCCATCTGGATGAAGACTTCTGCCCGTCTGGAGGACCACTTCGCCCAGCTTGGATGAAGACTTCTCCCTGCTTCGTTGAGGACTTCGGTCCAGTTGGATGAAGACTTCTCCCGGTAAGGTGATCTTTAAGGGGTTAGTGTTAGGTTTTTTTAAGGGGGTATTGGGTGGGTTTTAGAGTAGGGTTGGTTGTGTGGGTGGTGGGTTTTAATGTTGGGGGGGATTTGTAATTTTTTTTTACAGGTAAAAGAGCTGATTACTTTGGGGCAATGCCCCGCAAAAGGCCCTTTTAAGGGCTATTTGTAATTTAGTGTAGGGCTTCTTTTTATTTTGGGGGGCTTTTTTATTTTGTTAGGGGGAATAGATTAGGTGTAATTAGTTTAAAAATCTTGTAATTTGTTTATTTTCTGTAATTTAGTATTTGCTTTTTTTTGTACTTTAGATAATTTTATTTAATTGTATTTAATTTAGAGAATTAATTTAATTGTAGTGTAGTGTTAGGTGTAATTGTAACTTAGGTTAGGTTTTATTTTACAGGTACTTTTGTATTTATTTTAGCAAGGTAGTTATTAAATAGTTAATAACTATATAGTAACTATTCTACCTAGTTAAGTAAATACAAACTTGCTTGTAAAATAAAAATAAACCCTAACCTAGCTACAATGTAACTATTAGTTATATTGTAGCTAGCTTTGTGTTTATTTTATAGGTAAGTATTTAGTTTTAAATAGGAATAATTTAGTTAATGATAGGATTTTTTATTTCGATTTCTTTTAATTATATTTAAGTTTAGGGGTTAATAACTTTAATATAGTGGCGGCGACGTTGGGGTGGCAGATTAGGGGTTAATAAATATAATGTAGGTGTCGGCGATGTTGGGGGCAGCAGATTAGGGGTTCATAAGTATAATGTAGGTGGTGGCGGTGTCCGGAGAGGCAGATTAGGGGTTAATAATTATAATGTAGGCGTCGGCGATGTTGGGGGCGGCAGATTAGGGGTTAATAAGTGTAAGATTAGGGGTGTTTAGACTCGGGGTTCATGTTAGGGTGTTAGGTGTAGACAGAAAATGTATTTCCCCATAGGAATCAATGGGGCTGCGTTAAGGAGTTTTATGCTGCTTTTTTGCAGGTGTTAAGACTTTTTTTCAGCCGGCTCTCCCCGTTGATACCCATGGGGAAATCCTGCATGAGCACGTTACACCAGCTCACCGCTAACATAAGCAGCGCTGGTATTGGAGTGCGGTACTGAGCAAAATTTTGCTCAGCGCTCACTTCTTGTCTGGTTTGTAAAAACCCGTAATACCAGCGCTGTCTGTAAGTGAACGGTGAGCATAAACTGCTCATTAGCACCGCACAGCCTCTAACGCAAAACTCATAATCTAGGTGTTAATTATTTACAAAATTTCAAATCATGTAAAATAATTTTCAAGTCCTATTCCTCTTTTCTAATAGTAAGAAGAGTCTTTAATTAAGATTTGGATTTGTCTTTCCTAAATTCATAATTTTGCACTGAAGTTCTTTAGATTCCCATTGTTTCTCCAATTTTTTGATCCTCCATTTTTCTTTTTATATCATCACTTCTCATTTGACCCCCCTAAAACATCAACTCTATTGTAATTTTTTTTTGTATAATCTGCAAACAAGCATACCTTACCCTGTAGCCCTAATAAAACAAAACAGGCAGTAGAACTGACCCTGATTAACTGCCCCTCTGCTGAATGCACTCTATTTATTAACACACTCTGTTGTCTATCCTAGTCAATATTCTAAACACTTAACAATTTTTGAGTCTAGACCAAGAAAATACATTTCATGAATTAGTTTGTTGTCTATGAAGGGAATTGTAACATTTATAGCCCCCCCCCCCACCTTCTATATCTTGGGATGAGGCCACCCAGCAACCTCTCATGATCCCACTATTCCCATAAGTTCCTTTATACTCATTTTCATTTAATGGAAGCTAAGTTCTTCCAATTTATTTAAAAACTCACAACTGCTCAACCTTTGACCAATGGTGGCCTATATGGAAACTAAACATAAAGAAAGATGTGAGAAATATCCCATATTGTTGCCCTAAAGCTGACTTTCTATGTGTTTGAGGCCACCCAGAGCATTCCTAACTGGACTATTGCCCTGTCCCAAACAGGCTTGTTGGTCAGAGTGATGCTCACTCCAAGATCATACAGACCCTGCATACAAACCACTGCCTTGAACCTTAGCTACCCAAACTCCACTACCGCACCAGTCCCAATTTCTTAATTATAAATATTGAGAGGTATACTAAATGGTATTAGAGAAGTTTGGCCCTATGTTGACCTATTAAAAATATGTCAATCTTGTTCTTAATTGGTTACAAAAAGCAAATGATATGAAATCCTGAAGGGACAAGGAAGTATTGGTTGAAAAGGCTTATAAGCTTGCATATGTTTTGGGTATTATAGTTATAACATTTTTACAAACATTGTTGTACACAATGTTGCCATATAGTGCTCCAGACGTATTAACACACCCGAGCCTGCTCCAAAGCTGCAAGTTGAAGATTATTTGTTTCTGAGATTTGTCTTAAAACAAGAGCAGCTTCCAACAGTTCATTTTAGACAGTTGCTGCATATTATTTCTGTTTGAAATTAACTGGGGCTAATGGGATTATTATGCTGTTGAAAATTACTAATAAGAAATATGAAGCTTATTGGGTAAAACATGGTCCAAAAGAGGCTCTTAAAATATGGAATGTGCTACACGTACTTCAAGTAACATCACTAATAAGATTATTAGGTACCAGGAAAAGCCCCATAAACTTAGAATAATCTAAGGGAATTTGTTCTCACTGATCTCTGCCGATGTTTGTTTGTCTTGAAAGTTCTAGTGGTGATGATGGCCATGATGATGGTGATGATGATGACCAAATATTCCATGATGATGGGGATGGGGATGGTGCCCATTACAGCCATGATTTCCACATGAGCAAGGATTCTGGATTACTATTGTAGGAGGGGGTGGAGCAGGAGCAACATATCTTGGGGGGCACTGCCCTGGATAGTACCCAGGGGGAGGGGCACACCCAGGAGCTGGGTATGTAGGCTGCATACCAGGGGGTCCTGAAAAATAGTTACAATTATTTATGTTATATCAGAGTCATGTATGGAGTATTTGAGGGTATGATAAACATCTGGCACAGTAGAAAATGCTGGTGCATATTAGATGTATACATTATTTTATTATCCATGTAATCAAATGCATATGATAATTATGAATGTTTACAAGGGTGAACATTTGGTTACTCTCCAAGAATACATGCCCTTATCTTGAAGCCAACACTGCTGCCATCTTATTTATAAAATATATACTTAGCTTTATCCAATTTATCGTCAAAAAATTATATAATTTTAACATTATGTTCTGCTTCACTACATTTACTTTATATTTTAATAGTTTTTAGAATTGAAATGCATATTAAATAACTATAACTGGTTAGATCTAATTTCACCTATACATCCTTGTTCATTATATACTTAGAATGAGGAGCATGGGGAACACCACATAGCTGGTGTAACCACTTTGGATTTACCTTTTGGGACATTTGAAAAAGATGCCAGTTAGGCATCGAAACGTCATGTTTTTCCCAAGATTTTAACTTTTTGTATTATTAAAAGCTAAATTTTACTTACAAATGACCAGTGAGTGCTGCCTATTTTGCATAGTACATACTGTTTTGACATTGCACGCTGGCACCTGCTACTAGATATATGGTGTGTATTCCTACACAGGACTTTGCTTTATATATTTATATCTATGTATCTATGTATATGTGACGTACAGGGTTAAGCAAACCTGCATCTGTAACCAGTTACAGAAATGGTTAACCGATCATTTCCACCTTTACCAGTTTCTCACAGCCTAGCTCCAGGCAAGCCTGGGACTTAGTTCAGTGGGTGCAAGGGTTAACAGATACTCTCTAGTCTATACTAGACACCCACACTGAACTAGCTCTGCTGCCACCACCTAAGATTATTATTATATGTAAAAACTTAAGGAAAATCAAGACTAACAAACTAAAAACATAATTTAGCAATTATTATTATTAAGCGTTATTTAGCAAAAATGTATCTAAAAAAATGCAGTAATAATATAGCCAGTCTCTTTCAGTAATGTGGTTCAAATATTAGACAAAAGCAAAACTTATTAAAGTAACATTTATTATGAGCAAAAAAAGAGTCACAGTGCAAATATATAAAAAAAAACGGTTAACAAACAATAACACACAACAAAACAGTTTGCAAAAGCAAAAGGGATAAAATATTACACAGCCTATAACTTCCTGCCTCCGGGGAGATGGAATGGAGGATAGTCATAATATGCTGTAACAGACAGCCTACCATGTAAAAGGACAAAATTATTATTTTGAAATCACAGTTAAATAAAAAAAATTTTAAAGTCAAGATTTCTGACAGGCCCCTTTCTGAGTGGGCCAGGGAAGTAAACCCCACCCTTTTATGGCAGGTTATAAAAACTCTGAAACCCATGCTGAGAATTATAGTACAACTCATAATTTTCATTATGTATATCCAATTCATATATACAAATAGGTAATTTCCCTGTGATGCTATGCGGATTATTTTGAAACCAAATATGACATGTCTATCATATCTGGTCATCTAGCCACATAAGTGTGATAAAAATATCTCATAAGATATCCCAGGGTGTCACCTTTGATTGACCTTGGCTCTCTCTGGGTAAAGGATACTGTTTTTTATCACTTCTCTTATGCTGATATCTTTACTGACTTGATGCATTAATACTCTGGATACATGCAATAACATTTGGTCAAGTGGAACTTAGAAGCTATTTACATCAGGAGGTCTGGTTTTAAAGATAAACAGGGAAATACACAGAGACATACGTCCTCAGAAAACAAAATATTTACCACACAAATAAAAAGATAACCCCTTACAATTAAAATGATGAGGTCTTCATGACAATATATATATATATATATATAGAGAGAGAGAGAGAGAGAGAGAGAGAGAGAGAGAAAGAGAGAGAGAGATTTGGCCAAGTGTACCTTCGGGTTAGTGCGAAAGAAATAACAGGGGTTTTTATCCCACCCTATAGAATTCTATCTGACCTCCATATATTAGCGTGTCTGAGGCTTTCGATCAATTGATAACTTTAAACATTCAACTTGTAATATAAGCGCAAGAATAAGAGCACTACTGATATAACTTGGGCACTGTTTTACATTCAATAGTCCACTTGTAATCTAGCCCTAAATAAGGGATGTAGCAAATCTTGTAAATCAGATTTTATCCACATGGAATATATTTTAGCTTTCTGAGTGAACTAAGGTCTATAATAGTCAAACTTATATTTCCCAAAGTTTTGCATCTTCAAGCATAGTCCCATAGGGTTTTTGTAAACCTGGTGTGGTATCATTGTTTTAAAAACAAAATTAGAGTAAGATTTAAGATTGTTGATATGACTCCACATGTGAGATTATCGTTCAGTATATTTAATCTGGAAATAGCTAAAAACAAACAACTGGTTGAAGGTTAGGAATTAAAGAGTTTTAGTAAATGCACCATACTTTGCGGGTTAAACTAAGTGGGCTTCTTCAGGGTCTGCTTTTAGGCTTATTTTTAAAAACTAGTTAATTTTTGACAAAGACAAGAGATTATAGGGCAGTGTTTTCAGATTTACTGATTATATTAAATTATGTAAAATAATTCAATCAGAACAGGATGCACTCAGTCTACAAAAGCAATTTGACAAAGTAGAAAATGTCATTGCAAATAAGCTATAACATAAATAAATGTAAAAATATGTATTTTCCAAGGAAAAATAATTGGAAAAAACAACAAAATTGATAAGGGGATTAAAAAGGTTTAAGCTAAGAGGAATATTTAGTCAAATTAGGTCTCTTGGGGATAGTATTACATTATACAGTACTGTTCAAAGTGGCATAGGTCACCATTTAAGGCTAGAGGGAAGGAAATTTCCCCTTCAAAAATAAAATAAAAAAAGTAAATCACATTAAAAGCAGTCAAGCTGTGGATTTTGTTTCACAAAAAAGGAAGAGATATTGTAAATTATATATATAGTATTATTGTAGTTATTGAAAAACAAGGTTGGTCAGTGAAATCTATGGCTGTTGTCAGTTCACTTGGTAGGTGTTTTATTATGTCGCAAAGATCTGCAAAGATTGAGCTTTATACACTTATCTATTTTCAATATACTATAATCTTAGGCCTAGATTTAGAGTTCGGCGGTAGCCGTCAAAACCAGCGTTAGAGGCTCCTAACGCTGGTTTTGGCCGCCCGCTGGTATTTGGAGTCAGTGATTAAAGGGTCTAACGCTCACTTTTCAGCCGCGACTTTTCCATACCGCAGATCCCCCTACGCCATTTGCGTAGCCTATCTTTTCAATGGGATCTTTCTAACGCTGGTATTTAGAGTCGTTTCTGAAGTGAGCGTTAGAGCTCTAACGACAAGATTCCAGCCGCCTGAAAATAGCAGGAGTTAAGAGCTTTCTGGCTAACGCCGGTTTATAAAGCTCTTAACTACTGTACCCTAAAGTACACTAACACCCATAAACTACCTATGTACCCCTAAACCGAGGTCCCCCCACATCGCCGCCACTCGATTAAAATTTTTAACCCCTAATCTGCCGACCGCCACCTACGTTATACTTATGTACCCCTAATCTGCTGCCCCTAACCCCGCCGACCCCTATATTATATTTATTAACCCCTAACTTGCCCCCCACAACGTCGCCGCAAGCTACTTAAAATAATTAACCTCTAATCTTCCGACCGCAAATCGCCGCCACCTACGTTATCCCTATGTACCCCTAATCTGCTGCCCTAACATCGCCGACCCCTATGTTATATTTATTAACCCCTAATCTGCCCCCCACAACGTCGCCGACACCTGCCTACACTTATTAACCCCTAATCTGCCGAGCGGACCTGAGCGCTACTATAATAAAGTTATTAACCCCTAATCCGCCTCACTAACCCTATCATAAATAGTATTAACCCCTAATCTGCCCTCCCTAACATCGCCGACACCTACCTTCAATTATTAACCCCTAATCTGCCGACCGGAGCTCACCGCTATTCTAATAAATGTATTAACCCCTAAAGCTAAGTCTAACCCTAACACTAACACCCCCCTAAGTTAAATATAATTTTTATCTAACGAAATAAATTAACTCTTATTAAATAAATGATTCCTATTTAAAGCTAAATACTTACCTGTAAAATAAATCCTAATATAGCTACAATATAAATTACATTTATATTATAGCTATTTTAGGATTAATATTTATTTTACAGGCAACTTTGTAATTATTTTAACCAGGTACAATAGCTATTAAATAGTTAAGAACTATTTAATAGTTACCTAGTTAAAATAATTACAAATTTACCTGTAAAATAAATCCTAACCTAAGATATAATTAAACCTAACACTACCCTATCAATAAAATAATTAAATAAACTACCTACAATTACCTACAATTAACCTAACACTACACTATCAATAAATTAATTAAACACAATTGCTACAAATAAATACAATTAAATAAACTATCTAAAGTACAAAAAATAAAAAAGAACTAAGTTACAGAAAATAAAAAAATATTTACAAACATAAGAAAAATATTACAACAATTTTAAACTAATTACACCTACTCTAAGCCCCCTAATAAAATAACAAAGACCCCCAAAATAAAAAATTCCCTACCCTATTCTAAAATACAAAAATTACAAGCTCTTTTACCTTACCAGCCCTGAACAGGGCCCTTTGCGGGGCATGCCCCAAGAATTTCAGCTCTTTTGCCTGTAAAAAAAAACATACAATACCCCCCCCCAACATTACAACCCACCACCCACATACCCCTAATCTAACCCAAACCCCCTTAAATAAACCTAACACTAATCCCCTGAAGATCTTCCTACCTTGTCTTCACCATCCAGGTATCACCGATCCGTCCTGGCTCCAAGATCTTCATCCAACCCAAGCGGGGGTTGGCGATCCATAATCCGGTGCTCCAAAGTCTTCCTCCTATCCGGCAAGAAGAGGACATCCGGACCGGCAAACATCTTCTCCAAGCGGCATCTTCTATGTTCTTCCATCCGATGACGACCGGCTCCATCTTGAAGACCTCCAGCGCGGATCCATCCTCTTCTTCCGACGACTAGACGACGAATGACGGTTCCTTTAAGGGACGTCATCCAAGATGGCGTCCCTCGAATTCCGATTGGCTGATAGGATTCTATCAGCCAATCGGAATTAAGGTAGGAATTTTCTGATTGGCTGATGGAATCAGCCAATCAGAATCAAGTTCAATCCGATTGGCTGATCCAATCAGCCAATCAGATTGAGCTCGCATTCTATTGTAGGTAATTGTAGGTAGTTTATTTAATTATTTTATTGATAGGGTAGTGTTAGGTTTAATTATATCTTAGGTTAGGATTTATTTTACAGGTAAATTTGTAATTATTTTAACTAGGTAACTATTAAATAGTTCTTAACTATTTAATAGCTATTGTACCTGGTTAAAATAATTACAAAGTTGCCTGTAAAATAAATATTAATCCTAAAATAGCTATAATATAAATGTAATTTATATTGTAGCTATATTAGGATTTATTTTACAGGTAAGTATTTAGCTTTAAATAGGAATCATTTATTTAATAAGAGTTAATTTATTTCGTTAGATAAAAATTATATTTAACTTAGGGGGGTGTTAGTGTTAGGGTTAGACTTAGCTTTAGGGGTTAATACATTTATTAGAATAGCGGTGAGCTCCGGTCGGCAGATTAGGGGTTAATAATTGAAGGTAGGTGTCGGCGATGTTAGGGAGGGCAGATTAGGGGTTAATACTATTTATGATAGGGTTAGTGAGGCGGATTAGGGGTTAATAACTTTATTATAGTAGCGCTCAGGTCCGCTCGGCAGATTAGGGGTTAATAAGTGTAGGCAGGTGTCGGCGACGTTGTGGGGGGCAGATTAGGGGTTAATAAATATAACATAGGGGTCGGCGATGTTAGGGCAGCAGATTAGGGGTACATAGGGATAACGTAGGTGGCGGCGGTTTACGGAGCGGAAGATTAGGGGTTAAAAGTGTAATGCAGGGGTCAGCGATAGCGGGGGCGGCAGATTAGGGGTTAATAAGTGTAAGGTTAGGGGTGTTTAGACTCGGGGTACATGTTAGAGTGTTAGGTGCAGACGTAGGAAGTGTTTCCCCATAGGAAACAATGGGGCTGCGTTAGGAGCTGAACGCTGCTTTTTTGCAGGTGTTAGGTTTTTTTTCAGCTCAAACAGCCCCATTGTTTCCTATGGGAGAATCGTGCACGAGCACGTTTTTGAGGCCGGCCGCGTCAGTAAGCAACTCTGGTATCGAGAGTTGCATTTGCGGTAAATATGCTCTACGCTCCTTTTTTGGAGCCTAACGCAGCATTTGTTTGAACTCTCGATACCAGAGTTAAATTTATGGTGCGGCCAGAAAAAAACCCGCGGAGCGTTAACAGCCCTTTTACCGCCGAACTCCAAATCTAGCCGTTAACATGTAAATCTGTAGTTTCTGGTTGAAGGAGGCTTATAAGGATCATGTGGGGTATCTCACCTTGGTTTGGGTTCCACATGAGGAAAAAGAATCCTAAAAATTAAACAAATAAAAAAAAGTAAATTGCAAGCTTAAAATGTCTAGTAATCTTATTTCTACTTATGTTATAAAATACGTTTTATATGGTTGTAAATTACTTCAAAGCAAAACAAAAATTGAAAATGCAAGATTCATTTTGTGCATATTCAAACTAATCTGTGATGTAACAGAAGGATAATGTATTCCTGTCAATATATTTTATATAATCCTGCCGTTTTGTATTCACGCACCATTCAAAATTTTGCATGTCTGTTATATTACGTACTATACCTCAATAAAAATGTATTTAAAAAATAAAATAAAAATGTCTAGTAATATGTATCTTAAATCTTCTTATACCCCCTCCATATATTAAATCATGTCCCTTATAAATAGCTCACATATTCTTAAAGTCCTTAAATATTTGTGCTTCTGCTAGAAGTCTTTTCCATTTATCTACTAACTTTCTGAAAGTATAGCTAAAATGGTAGACATCTGTAGGTAAGTTAAAACATAAAATACACAAATATCCTTTGCTCTTCTCTGACTATAATACTATGTATATTATACAGAGATCCTATATAACTCATAGGTAATATTTACATAAAATATTTACTGTAATATACATAGCTTTTACACAGCTCACATACTGTTCACATTTTCTATGTATTATACTATACTTAGATGTAATTTTATTCACATAATTTATATATAGTAACATACAGATCATATTTTCCATACATAATGATGTAACATATATATATATATATATATATATATATATATAGAGAGAGAGAGAGAGAGAGAGAGAGAGAGAGAGAGAGAGAGAGAGAGAGAGAGAGTTAGTTATATACAGAGATGCTATAATGTCAGTTCTGTATATAGTGTAATAAACTGATATTTTATCCACTTCTTACTGTGTATATTACAGAAGTAGTATACTGAACATGAAAAATATATACTGAAAATAAAAAATTAACACCTAGGTAATGTATATAACTATATATTGCGCATATACTGTGGGTGGAGTGCTCAAACATTTAAAGGGACAGTCTAGTCCAAAAGAAAACTTTCATGATTCAGATAGGGCATGTAATTTTAAACAATTTTCCAATTTACTTTTATCACCAATTTTTCTTTGTTCTCTTGGTATTCTTAGTTGAAAGCTTAACTTAGGAGGTTCATATGCTAATTTCTTAGACCTTGAAGGCCGCCTCTTAAGAATGCATTTTAACAGGTTTTTCACCACTAGAGGGTGTTAGTTCATGTTTTTCATATAGATAACACTGTGCTCGTGCACATGAAGTTACCTGGGAGCCATCACTGATTGGCTAAACTGCAAGTCTGTCAAAAGAACAAATAAAGGGGCAGTCTGCAGAGGCTTAGATATAAGATAATCACAGAGGTAAAAAATATATAAATATAACTGTGTTGGTTATGCAAAACTAGGGAATGGGTAAACAAGGGATTATCTATCTTTTAAAACAATAACAATTCTGGTGTAGACTGTCCCTTTAAATTAGTTGTAAGTCTAGGATTTATTCACTCACTGGGCTGGCAAATTATTTTAGCAATTAAAATATAAATCTATGTTTCCATATGAACTACTGTAAGTTAAAATGAGCAAATCTTTAGAAACATTAGTTACACAAATGTGTACACTATATACACACAGAGAGTCAGATGGACAAAACTTTGCCAGGCAAGAAGTAAAGAAAACACATAGACATTCACAAAGGCAGCCCTCAAAGAATTATCTAAAAAAGGGGGCTGTCCTTTCAAGTGGCGGGATGTCTCCCATATAATATAAAGGAGCTTACTGGAAAGGGAAAGAAAGAGGTTAGCAAGGAGCATAGTGTGTACTTTAAAAATGAAATCCTCCAGCTAATACAGCTAATAAAGAGATCAGATTCTGTATAATACTTTACAGTCACCTCTGTTTTCGTATATATGTGTTTTTTTACTAGGACTTTGCGTATTTTGACACTTTGGCCTCTAGTTATCAAAGTCTGGTGGACCTGATCCGACAGTGCGGATCAGGTCCGTCAGACTTCGCTGAATACGGCGAGCAATACGCTTGCCGTATTCAGCATTGCACCAGCAGCTCACAAGAGCTGCTGGTGCAACGCCGACCCTGCAGACACGTGGCCAATGGGCCGCCAGCAGGGGGGTGTCAATCAACCAGATCGTACTCGATCGGGTTGTATTGTGGCGATGTCTGTCCGCCTGCTTAGAGCAGGCGGACAAGTTATGGAGCAGCAGTCTTTGTGACCGCTGCTTCATAACTTCTGTTTCTGGCGAGCCTGCAGGCTCGCCAGAAACACAGGGCATCAAGCTACATACGGAGCTTGATACATATGCCCCAATCTCACCACCTTTTAGTCTGCGAGAATAAACAGCGAGATCTAGCAGAGACAGGGAAATTCATTTAATAATATGGAAAACAATGGGCTAGATTACAAGTGGAGTGTTAAATTATCAAGCCCGCAAACAGGCAAATTTGCCCATTTGCGGGTATGCGATATTTAACCAGCCATTACAAGTGGCTGGTTATTCATATATATTTAAAAATGCTGCCCATTGCTGCGCTACTTAATCCCATCGCTGCACAAGGTTCTGATGCCGTCTCTGACAGAATCTGAAGGAGGTTCCCATAGGAGCCTATGGAAGCGAGCTCTCGTGAGCGCAATGCTTCCTAGCAATGCGAATGCGAGCTCGCATTCTTATTGTAATTTACTTGTAATATCAGTGCACATTACCATCCGCTGGTATTACTTGCACGCTCAGTGATATTTAGCGCTCCACTTGTAATCTAGCCCAATATGTTTTAAAGTTTGTATTATAAATATGAATTTCACAGGTTTTTTTGCATGCACAGTATAGTTTTATTACAATTTTCCATGAAATACAATTTTTTTGCAGAGAAATATTCTTATGCTTGTTGATGCAATTAAACACTACAGTTATTTACTGCGTATTTCCATGTCAATATTTCATTTATTCGTTTCATACATGTTTTAAATGACATTGTTTTTGTGCACCCTGTTATAATGTATGCATCACCTTCACATTCTTAAAAGCAGGGAACACCCCTTTGCAAGAAAAACTGTTCTCAAAGTAAAAACTGCATTTAGGGAATTAGTACAGAACATTAATAGCGCTGGAGATATTTCTTAGAATATCTCACAAGCCCAGAGAGCTTTAGATTATCAAGCCCAGCATGAGATGCATCAGCATTAGATCCCCAGAGACTGACCAGAACTGTGTCAGGTGCAGGTATGAAGAACATTGTAACATTTTTAGCTAAACAGCCGTGATTTTATTGGTTTAAAATATGTATATAAATGTGAAGTGAGTGTTACAAGTTTATTGTGCCTGATGAAACAGCCAACTGTACCGCTAAGAAACGCGTTGCACTTTATAAAGATGCTCAGATGTGGAGCAATTCCTTTTTTATGATATTTTATTAAAGTGTTTACTTTTTCTAACAACTTTCACTGCTGCTTTGATGCTGATCCAGTTTTGGAGTCTCATCAAATTGCCTGTGGGTTTCCATGTCCACTGTCAAGAGGCCAGCATAAGGGTAACACCTTGTAAGTACGATTTCATACTTTCTTTATAAACTGTCGTGTTTTTGGATTACACGATGCTGCGCCTTCTTATTATCTTATAGGCATTTTGGGATGTTATTCAGTTTGGAGGAAGAAAGAAGTTGCTGCGGCTGGATAGTGTTTAGTACATCCTCTATAGGACTTTCATGTTGGACTGCTATTCATATCTGTTGGACTTGTAGCACCTCTGGATTCCCCTTTCCAGCCGGGGTTTGTGATTTTGAAATGAAGAACATTGTGTTGCTAATTGGGAGGGGTTGAGGAAAAGCGTGACACAGGGATGTGGGGGCCAGTTAGAAAAGACTGGAGAACATCACTGTAGCGCCAGGCTTTAGGTTGGGGAACTGTGGTGTATACTTTCTGGATGTATGAGATGGTCTGGTCTATTCTATCCTGATAATACAGACTTTCTCACATTAGTGTGTAGAAGGATCTGACTATCAAACGTAAAAAAACAATGCAATGATCCTATACTGATCACACAGGTCTATAGTACACACTGTGTATGTTGTAATATAAAGAGATACTATAATATACAAACACAAAATAGAAAGTAAAATAAGGAGATTCTACATTGCTCACACTGGCCTCTACTTTCTAAGCCGTCGACTTTCTTGCATTCAACGGCACCAATACGCTCGCCTAAGATCACCTAACATCGCTGCTGCGGACCTGAATACGTTCGCCAAAATTAGCAAGAAAGCTGTCAAAAAGCCACGCACCAAGTACGGAGCAATGAGCAGCAGACTGTTGTTAACTAACAGTCATCGATCTCGCTGCTCTTCGGCTTATTCGCCGCTTTCTTGGTACCCTGTCACTAAGCACCCACACTATACTATACTGTTTTACCCCCTATACCACCGCTCCCGGAGCCCACCGCACCTAAATAAAGTTATTAACCCCTAAACCGCCGCTCCCGGAGCCCACTGCCACATACATTATATGTATTAACCCCTAAACCGCCGCTCCCGGACCCCGCCGCACCTAAATAAAGTGTTTAACCCCTAAACCGCCGCTCCCGGAGCCCACCGCCACCTACATTATATGTATTAACCCCTAAACCGCCGCTCCCGGAGCCCACCGCCACCTACATTATATGTATTAACCCCTAAACCGCCGCTCCCGGACCCCGCCGCACCTAAATAAAGTGTTTAACCCCTAAACCGCCGCTCACGGACCCCGCCGCCACCTATATTATATTTATTAACCCCAAATCTGCCGCCCTACACTGCCGCCACTATATTAAATTTATTTACCCCTAATCCTAAATCAAACCCTTACCCTAACACCCCCTAACTTAAATATAATTTAAATTAATCTAAATAAATATTCCTATCATTAAATAAATTATTCCTATTTAAAACTAAATGCTTACCTATAAAATAAACCCTAAGATAGCTACAATATAACTAATAGTTACATTGTAGCTATCTTAAGGTTTATTTTTATTTTAAAGGCAAGTTTGTATTTATTTTAACTAGGTACAATAGTTATTAAAAAGTTATTAACTATTTAATAACTACCTAGTTAAAATAAATACAAAAGTACCTGTAAAATAAAACCTAACCTAACACTACACTATAATTAAATTAATTCCCTAAATTAAAATAAATGAATTACAATTAAATAAAATTAAATAAAGTACAAAAAAAAACCCACTAAATTACAGAAAATAATAAAATAATTACAAGAATTTTAAACTAATTACACCTAATCTAATCCCCCTAATAAAATAAAAAAGCCCCCCAAAATAATAAAAATCCCTACCCTATACTAAATTACAAATAGCCCTTAAAAGGGCCTTTTGTGGGGCATTGCCCCAAAGTAATCAGCTCTTTTACCTGTAAAAACAAAAGACAATACCCCCCCCAACATTACAACCCACCACCCACACACCCAACCCTACTCTAAAACCCACCCAATCCCCCCTTAATAAAACCTAACATTACCCCATTGAAGATCACCCTACCTTGAGACGTCTTCACCCAACCGGGCAGAAATGGTCCTCCAGACGGTCTGAAGTCTTCATCCTATCCGGGCAGGAGAGGACCTCCAGACAGGCAGAAGTCTTCATTCAGGCAGAATCTTCTATCTTCATCCATCCGAAGCGGAGCGGGTCCATCTTCAAGCCAGCCGACGCAGAGCATCCTTCCAGGCCGACGACTACCCGATGAATGAATATTCCTTTAAATGACGTCATCCAAGATGGCGTCCCTTGAATTCCGATTGGCTGATAGAATTCTATCAGTCAATCGGAATTAAGGTAGGAAAATCCTATTGGCTGATGCAATCAGCCAATAGGATTGAGCTCACATTCTATTGGCTGTTCCAATCATCGGCCTGGAAGGATGCTCCGCGTTGGATTTCTTGAAGATGGACCCGCTCCGCTCCGGATGGATGAAGATAGAAGATGCCGCCTGGATGAAGACTTCTGCCCAGATAGGATGAAGACTTCAGACCCTCTGGAGGACCACTTCTGCCCGGTTGGGTGAAGACGTCTCAAGGTAGGGTGATCTTCAAGGGGGTAGTGTTAGGTTTTATTAAGGGGGATTGGGTGGGTTTTAGAATAGGGTTGAGTGTGTGGGTGGTGGGTTGTAATGTTGGGGGGTGTTGTCTTTTTTTTACAGGTAAAAGAGCGTATTACTTTGGGGCAATGCCCCGCAAAAGGCCCTTTTAGGGGCTATTTGTAATTTAGTATAGGGTAAGGATTTTTATTATTTTGGGGGGCTTTTTTATTTTATTAAGGGGATTAGATTAGGTGTAATTAGTTTAAAATTCTTGTAATTATTTTATTATTTTCTGTAATTTAGTGTTTGGTTTTTTGTTCTTTAGTTAATTTTATTTAATTGTAATTAATTTTGTTTAATTTAGGGAATTAATTTAATTATAGTGTAGTGGTAGGTGTAATTGTAACTTAACAGAAAACAGCTTTATAATTTTAATGATGATCTGCAGCCTACAATCTGCTATGTCTGCTGCCATATTGTGAAGACTTTCCACTAAAGTGGGTCATGTGACTAAAACGGCACCTCTTTCTATTACTAACGCTGAGGAAGCAGAGGTATCACTGCAGTGTCTTCTAAGAACGGCTTCAGTCACTGCTATAATTATAAATACCAAGAGCAGGGAAGGAAGTGGGAGGGGGAGAGGAATGCACAGGGGAAGAAAGGATCCTGAGACAGAAAGCAAACTCCTGCTGCAGATATAATTGTAACCAGATACTTCTACATTTATCTACATTACTTACATCCCTGAGTCTCCCTCCCCCTCTCTGTTTCCTTCCCTGCTCTTGCTATTTATAAATATAGCAGTGTCTGAAGCCGTTAGTCTTTAAAACTGCAGTCCTCACTCTGCTTCCTCAGTGTTAGAAATAGAAGGTGCCGTGTGAGTCATGTGACCTACTAATGTTGAAGACGCGCGTTACAATATGGGAGCAGACATAGCAAGTGCTAGACTGCTGATTAAACTTTAAATTATGAAGCTGTTTTTCTACAACATAATGAAAATATGAAAATACAGCATAAATAATTGATAGTTTATTTTGCACAATTACAACAAGTTAGTTTAGAACATTTGAAGCAGGTGTTGTGGTTCCCTTTAACTAGGTAGTTATTAAATAGTTAATAACTATTTAATAACTATTCTACCTAGTTAAAATAAATACAAACTTGCCTGTAAAATAAAAATAAATCCTAAAATAGCTACAATGTAACAATTAGTTATATTGTAGCTATCTTAGGGTTTATTTTATAGGTAAGTATTTAGTTTTAAATAATTTATTTCATGATAGGAATATTTATTTAGATTAATTTAAATTATATTTAAGTTAGGGAGTGTTAGGGTTAGGGTTAGACTTAGGTTTAGAGGTTAATAAATTTAATATAGTGGCGGCGACGTTGGGGGCGGGAGATTAGGGGTTAATAAATCTAATGTAGGTGGCGGCGCTGTAGGGGGGTCAGATTAGGGGTTAATAAATTTAATGTAGGTGGCGGCGGGGTCCGGGAGCGGCGGTTTAGGCGTTAAACATTTTATTTAGTTGCGACGGGGTCCGGGAGCGGCGGTTTAGGGGTTAAACATTTTATTTAGTTGCGGCGGGGTCCGGTAGCGGCGGTTTAAGGGTTAATAAGTATAATGTAGGTGGCGGCCGTGTAGGGGGGGGCAGATTTGGGGTGTTTAGACTCGGGGTACATGTTAGGGTGTTAGGTGAAGACATTTCCCATAGGAATCAATGGGATATCGGGCAGCAGCGAACATGAGCTTTCGCTGCTGTAAGACTCCCATTGATTCTTATGGCATCTGCCGCCTCCAGGGCGGCGGATTGAAAACCAGGTAAGCTGGGCCGGAATAGTGGCGAGCGTACCTGCTAGTTTTTTTATAACTAGCAAAAGTAGTCAGATTGTGCCGAACTTGCGTTCGGAACATCTGCAGCGTACCTGCTAGTTTTTTTATAACTAGCAAAAGTAGTCAGATTGTGCCGAACTTGCGTTCGGAACATCTGTAGTGACGTAAACATCGATCTGTGTCGGACTGAGTCCAGCGGATCGTATGTTACGTCACTATATTCTACTTTTGCCGGTCTGTAGGGTTTGATAACTACAGCGAATCAGGCTCGCCACAAATACGCTGCGGAATTCTAGCGTATTTGTGGTTGACAGCTTGATAAATAGAGGCCACTGTATACAGACCTCCCAAATGTCCCTATCTGAGAGGGACAGTCCCTAATTCTGAGCTCTGTCCCACTGTCCCTCTGAGACAGTCATATGTCTCTATATACATTTCACTTAGCCTCACCGACAGAACACCCGACACATGCACAAAACACATAGAAAAACCCATCACCTGCCCAGACACACCCACAAACTCACCCTCTAACCACCCACATGCCACCCACTCCCAACACTACTTCCCCCACATAATGGTGACCAGCCCCATCAAACTCCCGAATCCCTGATACCCAGACACAAATGTTGGGAGATATGTCGTTATAAATATACTGCACACATTTGGTCCCCAAGATGTATCTACTGTACTCTGCAGTATACTGCTATAACTGTATACAGACAATGTTCAGAGATTACATCCTGCTCACAGTGTATAGTATATGTAAATGATTATGTACATATATAGAGAGCATATGCTATTTACTGTGTGTGCCCTGTAATATACAAAAAAGATCTTACATCGCATACTCTGAGTTTAAATATTATATAGTAATCAGAGATCCTATGATGCTGACATTTTCTCTAGATTTACAAAGAATGGATAGGCCTCTCTAGCCTCTGTTATTCTAAGGAGACTAGTGAATAGATTTCATAAATCAGCATAGAGATAGCATAGGAATTAGAGACTGAAGGTGCCTTTACAGACGGACACCTAGATTACGACTTTTGAGTTACGGTTTTAACGCTGAAAAAATGGGCATTTTAACTTAAAAACAGTAACGCAGCCATTACGAGTCTTGTCGGTATAGCTATACCACAAGCATTTTAGCCTGTAACGCAACGTCAATCCCGCACTCAAAAAACTGACGTTTTTGCGTGGGATTTCCATAGTGCCGGTATTACAAGTTGTGCGGTGAGGCTAAAATGCATGCGTTAGAGCCTATACCGTCACAAGCCATTCCGCAATCTGAGACCTGTAGTTATGAGTTTTGCGCCACAAAAATGTTTCACAAAACTCATAACTAAACTGTTACAAAGTACACTAACGCCCATAAACTACCTATTAACCCCTAAACCGCCACTCTCCCGCATCACAAACACTATTTAAAACTTATTAACCCATAATCTGCCGCCCGCCCACATCCCCACCACTATAATAAAGTTATTAACCCCTATTCCGCGGCTCCCCAACACCGCCGCCACTAACGAAACCTATTAACCCGTAAACCACCAGCCCCCCACATAGCCACTACTAAATAAACCGATTAACCCCTAAACCGCCAGACTCCCCACATCGCCACTAATAAATTATACTATTAAACCCTAAACCTAACAACCCCCTAACTTTAAATTAAAATTACAATATCCCTATCTTAAAATAAATAAAATCTTACCTGTAAAATTAAAAAAACCTGTTTAAACTATAAATTAACCTAACATAACTATTATACTAAACTATTATGCTAAAATTAAAATAACTACCAATTAAAAAAACTAAATTACACATTAAAAAAAACTAACACTACTAAAACAATTTAAGTCTAAAATTACAAAAAATAACACTAAATTACGAAATTATCAAAAATAAAAACAATTACACCTAATCTAATAGCCCTATAAAAATAAAAAGCCCCCCAAAATAAAAATGTAAAAAAAACCTAGCCTACAATAAACTACCAATAGCCCTTAAAAGGGCCTTTTTTAGGGCATTGGCCTAAAGAAATCAGTTCTTTTACCTGTAAAAAAATACAAAGACCCCCCAACATTAAAACCCACCACCCAACGAACCCCCCAAAATAAAAAAACCTAACTCTAACAAAAACCTAAGCTACCCAATGCCCTGAAAAGGGCATTTGTATGGGCATTGCCCTTAAAAGGGCATTCCGTTTTTTTACATTGCCCTGAAAAGGGCATTCAGCTCTTTTACATAAAGCCCAAACCCTAATCTAAAAAAAAAACACCCAAAAAGATTAAAAAAAAAAAACTAACACTAAACCCTGAAGATCCACTCACAGTTTCTGAAGTCGGACATCCAGGCAGCGAAAAGTCTTCATCCAATAGGATGAGAGCTAATAAAATTTTATTAGCTATTCAAATAAGCCATTAGAATTTCAGTAGCTCTCATCCTATTGGCTGATTTGAACAGCCAATAGGATTTCAGTAGCTCTCATCCTATTGGCTGATTTGAATTTCAAAAATCAAATCAGCCAATAGGAATGCAAGGGACACCATTTTGAAAAGGCTCCCTTGCATTGAAGATTCAGCGTACGGCGGTGACCGTATGAAGAGGACGCTCTGAGCCGGATATCTTCAAGGATGGACCCGCACCGCGCCGCCGGGATGAAGATAGAAGATGCCGCCTTGATGAAGATAGAAGACGCCGCCTGGATGGATGAAGACCTCGCCGCCTGAATGAAGACTTCTCACCGCCTGGCTTTCCACACTTCAGAAACTGTGAGTGTATCTTCGGGGGTTAGTGTTAGGTTTTTTAAAAAAATCTTTTTGGATGGGTTTTTTTTTTAGATTAAGGTTTGGGCTTTATGTAAAAGTGCTGAATGCCCTTTTCAGGGCAATGTAAAAGAGCTGAATTCCCTTTTAAGGGCAATGCCCATTCAAATGTCCTTTTCAGGGCAATGGGTAGCTTAGTTTTTTGTTAGAGTTAGGTTTTTTATTTTGGGGAGTTGGTTGGGTGGTGGGTTTTACTGTTGGGGGGTCTTTGTATTTTTTTAAAGGTAAAGGAGCTGTTTAACTTAGGACAATGCCCTACAAAAGGCCCTTTTAAGGGCCTTTTGTAGGCTAGGGGTTTTTTATTTTGGGAGGGCTTTTTATGTTGATAGGGCTATTAGATTAGGTGTAATTGTTTTTATTTTTGATAATTCCGTTTGTTATTTTTCTTAATTTAGTATTTTTTTTAATTTTAGACTTATATTATTTTATTAGGGTTTTTTTTAATGTGTAATTTAGTTTTTTAATTGGTAGTTATTTTAATTTTAGTATAATAGTTATGTTAGGTTAATTTATAGTTTAAACTTAGGTTTTTTTTAATTTCACAGGTAAGATTTTATTTATTTTAAGATAGGGATATTGTAATTTTAATATACAGTTAGGAGGTTGTTAGGTTTAGGGGTTAATAGGTTTATTTAGTGGCGGTGATGTGGGAGGCCAGAGGTTTAATAATAAACTTAATATAATAAATTTATTATAGTGGTGGCGTTGTCGGGGAGCAGCGGAATAGGGGTAATAACTTTTATTAGTGGATGGAGATGTCGGGGAGCGCCGGATTAGGGGTTAATAACTTTTATTAGTGGCGGCGATGTTAGGGGCGGAAGATTAGGGGTTAATAAATTTATTTAGGTGTCAGCGATGTTGGGGGCGGCAGATTAGGGGTTAATAACTTTTATTAGTGTTGGCGATGTTGGGTGACGGCAGATTAGAGATGTTTAGACTAGGGGTTTATGTTAGGGTGTTAGGTTTAAACGTAACTTTTTTTTCACCATAGACATCAATAGGGTTGCGTTACAGAGATCGCCATTCTGCACTTCAGGTGTTAGGTTTTTTTCTAACACTCTCTCCCCATTGATGTCTAAGGGGAAAGTGTGCACAAGCACGTCAAAGCAGCCCTTGGATTTTGTGCGGTATGGAGCTAAACGCAACCATATCGCACGCACAAGAAGGCTTTTAAGAAACTTGTAATGGCAGCGTTAAGGGGGGGGTGAAATAACGCAACTTTTATAGCGCAAAACTCGTAATCTAGGTGTCTGTGAGGCTAGGGGAGTGTATATTATAACATAAAAAGATGCTATAAGCACTGTGATATAATATATAGCTTCATTTACTATTCAGATATTAACTATGTTTAATAAACAGAAATCCTACTGTTCATATGGTTCTTACTGTAATATAAAAGCATCCTGTACACGGGCATGGTTTATCATTCAATGCAACATTCATATTTTGCTCATAATTACTATACTATATAATATACCACTTGTATATTCTTTAGTAAGCAGTTCCTATGCTACTCATAAAACGTGTACAGTAATATTCAATTATCAAATAGTAATCCCACCCATAATGTGTTATAAATAATTTCTGTATAGCATGACATGTTCATATACTGCTACTGCATTATGTAATATACAATTATTATTTGCTTAACACATTTATATGTACTGTAAGAGTTATCCTACTACTCATATGCTATATATAATGTAATATAATGAGATCCTCGACTCTTCCCACTGCATTTACTGTAATATACAAACATACTGTACTCTTTATCCACTGTACACACATTGCATACACTCTTATTATGTGCACTTACCTTAAGGTGTGATGCCGGAGACAAAAGAAATCTGAATGCCTGAGGAGGAAATATTCTTCTGTTTATATGAAAGGGAGGAGGCCGGCAGGTAAATAAATAAGAATCTGGCAGGTGAAACAAGAAGAGTGGAGGGGGCGGCTGAAAGGTGAAACAGAGTGGGATGATAAAAGTAGGTAAAGGGACGAGGAGGTAGGGTATATGACTAATGACATGTGGCATAGTAATATGTTACCAACACTGACTATAGGAGCAGAAGTCACCCAGCACTTCATACTCTGGGCTCTATGTAACAAGCTCCGTATGGAGCGTGATGGCCCCTGTTTCTGGCGAGTCTTCAGACTCGCCAGAAACAGCAGTTATGAAGCAGCGGTCACAAAGACCGCTGCTTCATAACCTGTCCGCCAGCTCTAAGCAGGCGGACAGACATCGCCACAATACAACCCGATCGAGTATGATCGGGTTGATTGACACCCCCTGCTGGCGGCCCATTGGCCGCGAGTCTGCAGGGGGTGGCGTTGCACCAGCAGCTCTTGTGAGCTGCTGGTGCAATGCTGAATACGGCGAGCGTATTGCTCTCCGTATTCAGCGAGGTCTGGCGGACCTGATCCGCACTGTCGGATCAGGTCCGCCAGCCCTTGATAAATAGGGGCCTCTTTGTTTACTGCAGCTGTACAGAAAAACAAAATGGCTACAGTGAGCACTTCTAACTACTGCAAACAAAAATAGTGTCACAACCCAGTGATTAATACAAAAAGCAAAAAAAAAGTCACTTATTAAAGGGATTTAATAACCCGAAAAATGATTTTGTGATTCAGGCAGAGCATACAGTTTTAAAAGTTTCCAAATTAATTATATTATCAAATTTGCTTTGTTCCCATGATATTCTTTTTTGAAGAGTTACCTAGGTAGGTGTCTGGAACACTACATTGCAGGAGATAGTGCTGCCCTCTAGTGCTTTTGCAAATGGAAAACTTTTTTGCAAAACTGCTGCCATAAAGTGCTCCAGACATGGGCAGGTTTCTTCTCTATATTATATACAGTATATATATATATATAAGCACAGTCTTACAAATGTTTCAATCTCCAGGGTGCACTTCTATATTAAGATAAACATTATTTTCCAAGAAAAGGCACTCGCTGGTCTTATATCATAAAACATAGCATTTATTCTTAAACGTAGCATTTATGTCAAAACTCGGCTCAATTTTAACATCTGACAAAGGTGTGGGGAGCCCACCAAAACGTTATGTCCTTCTTACATTGATGCAATAAATGCTACGTTTTATGATATAAGACCAGCAAGTGCCTTTTCTTGGAATGGAATATATACAGTATATATATATATATATATATTTACAAAAAACATGCAGTAAGTCAGCTAGCCCGATTTAGTAGAGTATAGATAAACCCCTGATACTGAAGTAGTTATATCAGGGGGTGCACGGGAGCATTAACAATTTATTAAATCAATAAAAGGAGTAAAGAAAGGGAAAGGGAACAAGGGGACAGGGACAGAGAAGGAATAGGGGTACAGAATGCTCTATGCCAGCACAAATCATTTACACTAAATAAGAATTATAAGCCCTCCAGGTGGGTGTCAGGCCAGTGTCGCTAGGAAATAAGGAGCCCCTCCTAATCTATAAGCATAAAAATCCCCAAACATAGGTATCTGCAAAAATACATATACATTTTAAAATATCAACTATATATAAGAACACGTTAAATGTATGATAAAAATAGCAATAGCAAGAACAGCCTAACTACCAATGGCCACTGGAAATAATTGAGATTATGTGCACAGTGTCCATAGAGAACAATCAATTATAGATCCATGAATGTGAAAAGACAAGTCAGTCTCAAAAATATCAAAAGTATGCAGCAAGTATGTCCAGAGTTAAAGTACAGTATTCAGACTGTATTGTGTAGGAGACAGCAGCAGTGATTATATGAAGCAATGTAGTGCTAAACAATGGATGAAGCAAAGCAATGTTGCAATATGGCATAGCTAGATGGCAAGCAGATGAAGTAGCGAGTCAAAGTTCAGTCATATAGCGTTACAAAGCGTGGTAACAGTTCTCATGTATAACTAAAAGGTGCTTGCTGCAGGGTACTACCTCCTGAGGGATAGCCCTCGCTCAAGGGACCCACAGTGCAGACAAGTACAATGGACTGATCTCACCGGTTCTGTTCCGGTAAGTCGCAGGGTAGACTCAAGCCGTATCCTCATATGTGATCCAAAGCAATGTGTCCGCTGCGTCTCCTGTGTGCCTGTACACTGCGGTAGTAATACTTGCGATATTCCATTGGTCCAAGGGGTTCAGAGTCCTCAGCTGGCCTAGCTGAGGCGTTGTAGTACAAACTATGCTTACACGTGTTTTTCGCCGCCAGGGCAACTCAGTGCGGCTTACTGAAAGCATGCCTTTCCTGTTTGAGTGTGCTCCCAGCCGGGAATTTAAACTCTATTCCAGCGTATTTGCGGCTGACGGCTTGATAAATAGATGCCTTTGTATCATATTTGTATCATCCTTTAAAACTTTGTTATATTTGGTTTTGGCCTAGCTGAGGCGTTGTAGTACAAACTATGCTTACACGTGTTTTTCGCCGCCAGGGCAACTCAGTGCGGCTTACTGAAAGCATGCCTTTCCTGTTTGAGTGTGCTCCCAGCCGGGAATTTAAACTCTATTCCAGCGTATTTGCGGCTGACGGCTTGATAAATAGATGCCTTTGTATCATATTTGTATCATCCTTTAAAACTTTGTTATATTTGGTTTTGGCCTAGCTGAGGCGTTGTAGTACAAACTATGCTTACACGTGTTTTTCGCCGCCAGGGCAACTCAGTGCGGCTTACTGAAAGCATGCCTTTCCTGTTTGAGTGTGCTCCCAGCCGGGAATTTAAACTCTATTTGGAAGTTCCGATCATAGCACTTCCTGTGAGTGGTGTGTACTCCTATTAAGGTTGTATCTTGCTATTAAGGAGGTATTTGTCGAGTTTATATTTTCTTGGGTAAACTTATTCAAAATAATTCACTATACTCAATTTTATAAACCTATAGCAAAGATTATTTACCTGCTTATATACAGTATAAAAGATATTATAGGAGGGGCTCATTTGCATTAAATCTAATATTACATAAACGTCAATCTAACACATTATATATGTACTGATCAATTATTGGGGTAATACACATTTAATATGTCTACATCCTATAATTTTACCATCAATAGTTACATAGACATTTATGTAGGCTATTCAGACATATCTATGATAATGTACATGAGTTCATAGCATATCTAGATAAATCCTATTGTTACAAAAACGGGGCAAAATTTATCTCTTCATTCATGCTTTTGGGTTTGAGAGTATTCATATTATAGATCCATTTACATTCCATCTGGAGCAAATTTTTATCAAGATCACCTCCTCTGCCCTGTAGATCTATGAGTTCCAAACCCATGGCTTTGATGTCAATTGGAGAGCTATTGTGATGTGTGAAAAAATGTGGTGCTACGCTACTATCATTAAGATTTTTATTTTTCATGTCTCTCTTATATTCCAGTATCCATTCTTTTAATGTTCTATAGGTTTTCCCTACATAGAATTGGGGAGGGGACATGAACATGATATAGCGTACACCACACCTTCACTTTTACATGTAATATGCCCTTTTATTTTGTGTCTTTTGTTCTCTGCATCTATTATATAAGTTCCTTTGTGTATGTATTTGCATAAACTACATTTGCCACATATGTAGTTACCATCCTTGGTTTTATAGTTTTGTATATAAATCCATAGTCACTTCACGAATATCACTAGAAGTAACAATTGGGGTTGCTTTTTGGTAATTAGAAGGGCGCTAAATAATATGCTCTAAGATAGAAGAGAGCGGGGGGAGCCGGAAGGGGAGGAGCTAGCAGTAAGATGGACGCTAGCATGCTGCTCTGATCTGAAGGGCACTATCCAACACCCCCCACCTGCGTTATTCCTTGGCCAGAAACAATCCACCTGGCTTGGATACTTTACTTGCAGAACCGGCTCCTTAATGGTAGACAGACTCAGGAGCAGAGTCAATACGCCTGGAGGCGTTCTGGCACAGAGTTATCTGGTTAAAGACCTACAACAAATCTGACTTACCTTGGAACCTAAGGGAAGGGAAGTGGAGCTGCTGAGGTGGAGGCAGAGACCACGGAGATATCCGGGATCGGCGGCCCCCATACCCACGGCAACCATTGTTCCCTTGAGCGGAGTCAGGAGCTGAGAAGTGGCGGTACTGTAGCTGGTTCCGGGTTGTGCTGTGTGCCGGAGGGCCGGAGCTACCGGAAACAAACAGGAACCAAAGAGAGGCTTGGCGGTGCAAGGACGCCGAGGTCAAACTGGGACGGCAGCGATACTCTATTGCAGGAAGTATCGTAGATGAGCAGCCTGAGAACTGGCAAGGCTGAGAGGAGAGGAGACACGAGCAGAGCAGGTAGCAGGGACAGAGTCTACACTGCTACGGTCCGGTAAGATCACCCGCTCACCCCCTCTAGCTGGGACTGATTAAGAACTGCCATATAACTCGCTATAACAGCTGAATATAGCGAGGTGTTGCCCATAAACCAAAAAGGTTGCAAACTATAAGAAAAACCAAATTCACTCAATATATAACAGAGTGCAACAACTTAACTGTATCCCGCTTGATTATAAAGAGGTACCCAAGTGTTGGTGGAAGCATTTCCCTATATACATAATATCACGAAGCTGGATTGCTTTATACTGGTCCCTGGGGATTTACAACCTTTTTTTCTAGAGAGACACTTTTCCATTCCATAAGCTGACAAAATCTAAAGACGTTCTGGCTTTAATTAAAAGGGACTGTGGAGAGTGGGAAAAAGATAACTTTGAATATCAGTCTTACCAATTCATATAATTGACTTTAGGGGACTACGGTATTTAAAAAACAGCAAAGGATTTAAAACTAAGGGATTTAGAAGTAGCTCTTAAAGTCAACCTTGCAGATATTCTATTTATATAATTGATATTAGATAGGGGCTACTTCTAAAGGCTCTGAAAATATACAAAAAGAATCTAAGAGTGAACCTTGTGTGTAATTGGCCTATGGTTTCATTATTGTTAATTGTTTCATTGCACTGTCTAGCTGATATGACAACTCTAACCAACTGCTAATTTTTGAGAAAAATTTTCTATTGAGGATGTTAAACTTTTCGTTTTAGTATACATTTTGTTTAGCAAGGGTTTAGTTTAAAATACCAGGTGACAAAGGTATTTATTCTTTTACAGAGAAAGAGCAACATATAACTGAACAAATTGTGGTTTGCAGGGGTTAAATACTTGGCCTTAAGTAGGGGGATCATCTGGTTGCCTGGCATTGAAGGCTCTCTCTTTTTTTTTCTTTTTTAATAGCAAGCAAGGAACTGGTTAGATAAAGTGGCTACTTGATTCAGTCTATTTTTTTTCATTGAACTAATAGAGTAAGATTACTACAAGTCTCAGAGGTGGTATACACATATTCACGCACTCTCTTCTACAGGAGTACTTTATTGTGCCCCCCAAAAACAATTAAAGCAGAAAGCACTGTATTCACAATAACTGCTACACGATATGTAAAGTATAGTTGAATTTTTAACACAGTTTGTATTGTTTGTTGGTTGGTTGCTTCACAGTTAAATTTGAAATAAGAACCCTTTTGAAGGAGGGAGTGGAGGGGGATAGGGGAGGCAGAGAGGAAGGGAGAAACGCCTCTGTCTCTTATCCTCTTCTAGCTCCCAATCTGGTTATTACAGGGTCTTCTTTGTTTTTTTGTTGTTGTTTAACACTATATTCACCTCACGATTGGCTCTAGCCTGGTTAACAGGCTAGACCCTTTTTTCTCCTTTTTTTTTCTCTTAGCACATACATAGTTTTCATGCGAGTAGCCTCGCCTAAATAGGAATAAATAACTTCACTAAAGGATCCAAGATCAAGATAAGAACAACAATTTCTAAAATTCTGTTAATTGAGATCTTGGGTATTTTTGTTTCTCACATATTCACTATATGGAAAGATTCATCTCACACACTAAAACCACCTCCCCCAATATGCCACTCAAATCAAGAGAAAAAAAATCTAAACCCAATGAGAGTTGTTCAGATTTACTCAATCAGAATGATACAGGGGTGAGTGGCTCAGATAATACCTTACTTATACAGCAGATTTCAGAACTAGTGATGCCACAATTTGAAGCTCTAAAAACTGAAATAGCAACTGTCACAAATGAAATCAAACAATTTTCAAGTCGTATGAATGAGGTAGAGTCCAGAGTATCTGACATAGAGGACAGATTTACAACACAAGACCAAATGGTTAATGCACATGAAGTTAAACTCTCCGTGATCCAAGCCAAAATTGAGGAATTAGAGGATAGGGCAAGGCGCAATAATTTGAGGGTCGTGGGGCTTCCGGAAACCGCGGAATACCACGATCTGATAAATTTTGCAGCTACACAGCTCCCAAAACTTGTAGGGAGCACTATAGAGAATGTCAGGATTCCAATAGAGAGAGCTCATAGGCTGGGCCAGCCTAGAAGCAATTTAGAGGGACAGTCAAGGCCTAGACCTGTCATTATCAAATTCTTGAATTTTCAAGATAAATTTCATATCCTTAGGTTATATCGCAAAAATAATAATATCATGATTGGCCCTAACAGAATATTACTATTCCAAGACTTCTCAATGGAGACTCAAACTAAACGCAGGGAAATGGCCCCATATTGCTCTCGAATGATCAAAGCCAATTTTAAGGCGAGGTTAGTCTACCCTGCTAAAGTAATTTTAGAAAAAGATGGCAAATCCCATAGTTTTACAAAACCTGAAGAGATCAAGCTATTTTGTCAGAATATAGGAGTATAGCCAGGTAACTACTAAAAGAGCTCGAAACAGCGAATCAATGGCGGTTTTAAAACCGATGATCACAAATATGATAAATGAAGGTTGTTTTGTTAAGGAAAGATGGAAAAGTGTCAATTCGGTGGCAAGGGAGGGGGGGTATCCCTTTTTCGTTTTTTTTTCCCCCTTTCCCCCCCCCCCCCTTTTTTTTTTTTTTTTTTTTCCTCTTTCTCTACTATCCCTTCTCTCTGCCTCTTCTTTACCGCCTAGTAGTCTAAATGGTTAAGTTAAAACTTTTATCTTGGAACATTGGAGGAATTTCTTCTCCAAGGAAAAGGAAACTGGTTATTAGACACTTAGGACTCCAGAATCCTGATATAGCCTTTATTCAGGAGACTCACCTCAGACCTAAGGAGGCTATTAAACTTAAGTCTAAATGGGTTGGGGAGGTCCTCTACACAGTATATGACAAGTCAAATAGAGGCTTAGCTATTCTTATACGTAAACATTTAGATTATAAAGTTAATAAATTAGTAAATGACCCAAATGGGCGGTATCAAATTGTGGAGATGGAAGTAAATGGTACTAACTTTATTTTCTGTAATGTATATGGCCCCAATATTATGGATAAACATTTCTGGGAAGAGTTGAGATTAAAACTGTTTTTGTATTCTGGGAGTAACTTGATAGTTGTCGGTGATTTTAATTTGACCTCTTCCGAGGTATTGGATAGATCAAAAACCAGGTCGGGGATGAGGAAAGATAGGAGAAAGGATATCCTTGAAGGTTTTACCAAAACCTTAATCTTACAAGATATCTGGCGGGTACAGAACCCGGATAGTCGTGAGTATACATGTGCTTCATGGGCACATGCCTCGTTTTCAAGGATAGACTTCTTTCTAATCTCAAAACATATGCTGAAAATGAAGATGCGGGCAGAAATTCAGGATATTGTGATCTCTGATCACGCTATCATTTCCCTAGAGATAGGATTAACTGGGAAAGCATTTTCACCAAACAAGTTTTTCTTCCCTCAATATCTCTATAATAACCCCCACTTTAAAAAATGGATCCAAAAGAGATGGCATCAATTTGTGATTGATAACCAAGACTATTTGGATAGGCCAGAAATCCTCTGGGAAACTGCAAAAGCAGTTTTTAGGGGAGAGATTAAGGCATATTTAGCAAAAATGAGGGCAATCTGGGGGAAAAGGGAGGAGCAATTAGCAAATACTTTAACTAATAACTACAAGAGATACCTGGTTGATCCTTCGCCTGGGCAGTGGCATAAATATAAAGATAGTAAAAATTTGTATGATCTTTTCTTGAAACAACACTCTGCTTCAGAGGATTTAAAGTTGAAGGCAATGTACAAGGGAGTACATGGGGTCTCAGCTAAATACCTAGCAAGGATCGTTAATACTAGACAGCAAAAAAATTATATAGCAGCAGTTAAACATAGGAATACTAGAGTCTCTGATCCCCCAGGAATAAGAGAAGCTTTTTTTCAAACATTCCAAGAACTATATGCGCAGAAACAGATCAATGTATCCTCTAAACAGCATTTTTGGCAAGGAATATCCTTGCCTCAAATTAAGAAAGAGGATCTTCAAGAGCTTAATAAACCCTTTACTGTGGAGGAAATAACAAATACTATCCAGAAGCTGAAGTTAGGGAAAGCCCCAGGACCAGATTTCTTGCCGGCAGAATTCTATAAGTTACTCTCTGAAGAGATCCCGACGGTTTTAGTTAAGCTATACAACGACTATTTTATTAGGAATAAACCTCAATCCACGCAGTTTGCAGCTTCCAATATAGTCTTAATTCCCAAAAAAGGTAAAGACCCAGAGCTAATTACATCGTATAGGCCTATCTCGCTCTTGAACCAAGATTACAAGATCTTGACACATATCTTGGCTGGTAGATTAAAAACCCCTTTAGATGGTCTGGTCCATTTGGATCAGACAGGCTTTATGACAGGTAGGAGTTCTGTCAAAAACATTAGGAAAACACAATTGGTCTTAGATTATTTCTGGAACAAAATAGAAAGACAAAGGCCCTCTCCCAAGCCAGATCTTGCCTTACTTGCAATCGATGCGGAAAAAGCCTTCGACTCCATTATATGGGACCACCTATTAACAACATTGGGAAAGTTCGGTATAGTTGGCTCCTTTCAACAATTTATCACACAATTATATAAGGGACCAACCTCTGCTCTTATAGTAAATGGAGAACTCTCTGAGAAAATTACTTTGGGGCGGGGCACTCGCCAGGGGTGCCCTTTGTCCCCTTTTCTTTTTAATTTATCCCTTGAACCTCTGGCAATACTTTTGAGAAATGAACTGCAGGGTATTCAGTTAGGAGGACATAAGTTAGTTCTATCGTTATTCGCAGATGATCTTCTGCTTTTTCTTAGTAATCTAAAGATAGCCATTCCTCGATTGTTGGAACTATTTAATCTCTTTAGCTCCTTCTCAGGCTACAAAATTAACTATGAAAAGACAGAGATCATGTGGATACGCAAGCCTGTAGTTCCCTGCAATCATCCATTCTTAGAAACTTCTCAGATAAGGTATTTAGGAATCACATTGAGTAGGGACCCCAATAGGTGGTACGATTTGAATTTTAAACAGTGCATTAAAGCACTGGCTCTGAAACTACAAAACTGGGCTAAGCTTCCCTTGTCACTTACTTCACGAACTATGCTAATTAAAGTGGTGCTTTTTCCTAAGCTTTTATATTTTCTGCAGAATCTCCCGCTCCTATTATACAAGAAAGATCTAGTCACGCTTAATAGGCTATTTAATCAATTTATGTGGCAAGGTAAGAAATCTCGAATCTCACTATCTAAATTAACACTCCCTAAAGCCTTTGGAGGTATGGCATGTCCTAATGTAAAACTATACAATTACGCCACACTAGTAAAATTTGCCTTGGATTGGATCACTGAAAAGGGTTTAAGCTCATTTTATGAGATAGAATCTGCTCTCATAAAACCATTCAGTCTAAAGGCGATTCTCCATCATGCAGCAAATAGACTTCCAGATCAAGTTTACCAGATGTCTACGTTTAAATACATTGTCCATGCATGGCAGAAAACATGCAAGGAACTGGGTGTAGATTTTAGGAAATCAGAATATCTACCCTTAGTGGGTAACCCGAGTTTCCCGATAGCTTGTGAACCTTCGGTTTTTGATACATGGGCTAGATACGGATTGAAGTATGTGATACAGATATGTGAAAATAATGACTTGAGGCTTCGTCCATTTGAGAATATAGCTCATCAATTCCATCTCCCAAGGTCCAGTTTTTTTGCATATCTACAAATTAGACACTGGGTGGAGAAATTGAGACTAGATACAGGAGTGGGGATAGATAGTAAAGTTTTGAAGATTATAATCTCACAATATAGTGAGGGGGTTAATACTATTTCCCAAGTTTACCAAGCCATAATGAAGGAAGGGGGTCAGAAAAATCTTGTAGATATTTCAGTAAAATGGGCAAAAGAAAAACTAAAAGTAGAACCCGAGGATATAGTACAAAGTATCTCCCTAGTAGCTAGGGCAACATATAATTGCACTTGGAAAGAATCCCATACAAAATTATTAAATAGGGCATATCTTACCCCAGCCAGGCTAGCAAAATGGAGCTGGGAAAAGAGGAAGTGTCTCAAATGCAGTAAGGAATATGCAGATTACATACACTCCTTTTGGGCTTGTCCCAAAGTAGCCCAATTCTGGCAGAAGGAAAATTTCTGGGCATCCAGGATAATGGGAAGTAGGATTAAACTGACGCTTCATCAGATACTGTTTTTTTGCAAATATACCTTTGACCTATCTAATAATAGATTTATGAACCTACTTATTTTGACAGCCCGAAATTTAATTTTAAGAAATTGGAAGAATCATAAATCATTTAAATTTACAGAATTCTTGAAAGAAGTCCAGTATCAAATGGTGCTGGAGCAATATAATACAAGATCTATTAATCCAAAACAAGTATCCAGATTCTTTAATAAATGGAAGTCCTATATTATCTCACTCCCTATGGATGTACAAAAACAGGTAGTGCGATATTTTAATTCCTCCTCTTGGTTCCAACAACAAATAGAAAGGAGTCGGTTTCCTAGAAGCTGGCTATGTTAGGAAAGAAGGGAATGGTTGGTCTTCTATCTTTATCCTACTATTTTTCTCCTTCTTTTACCCCCCCCCCCCCCCCTTTTTTTTTTTTTTTTTTTTTTTTTTTTTTTCCCCTGCCTCCCTCCCACTTGACATGGATAATGCCTAGCCCTCAGTATAGGTTGGATTGTTTGTCACCCATAACAAGGAATGGTAACTGCTTAGAAGTAGGATCCAGCAGAATAATCTCATTCATTAGAAATTCGCTCAGATATAGGTAGTAAGAGTAAGGGGGTACCTCAGAAATAGCTAGAAGGGGCAAATAACACACCTTGAAGAGATTGAACAGCTGAGGTAGCTAGATAGGAACACAACAAGTTTCTGTAGACGATCTTATATAAGATTAATTGAATTAGTTTTGATTTAAAAGAGGAGTAATCGTCCTTTGTAAGGTTCTTTATATCGTTCTTTTTTGCTTTTTTATGTTTTTGCTTTTCTGTTTTCTTTAGCGTTACCCTGCTTAGGGCTGAAATAGATAAGTCAGTTTGAACTTGGAAGTAGTTATAGATTGATGTTATGTTATCTATTTAAAACTTGTAAATATTACTAATTGCATTGTACGGGAGCTGTGTCTCCCAAATGACGTTTTCTGTTATTCTATAATGAACAATAAAAAACTTTATAAACTTAAAAAAAAAAAAAAAAAAAAAAAGAAGTAACAATTGGTTACAAATCAGCCAATAGAATGCGAGCTCAATCCTACTGGCTGATTGGATCAGCCAATAGGATTGAACTTCAATCATATTGACTGATTGCATCAGCCCATAGGATTTTTCCTACCTTAATTCCAATTGACTGATAGAATTCTATCAGCCAATCGGAATTCAAGGGATGACGTCATTTAAAGGAACATTCATTCAGCAAGAAGACGTCAAAAGAAGAGGATGCTCCGCTTCAGATGTCTTGCCACTCCGCGCCGGATGGATGAAGATAGAAGATGCCGCCTGGATGAAGACTTCTGCCCGTCTGGAGGACCACTTCTGCCCGTCTGGAAGACCACTTCTGCCGGCTTTGTGGAGGACTTCGGCCCGGTTGGGTGAAGACTTCTCAAGGTAGGGTGATCTTCAAGGGGGTTAGTGTTAGGTTTTATTAAGGGGGGATTGGGTGGGTTTTAGAGTAGGGTTGGTTGTGTGGGTGGTGGGTTTTAATGTTGGGGGGTTGTATTTCTTTTTTTTTACAGGTAAAAGAGCTGATTACAAAAGGCCCTTTTAAAGGCTATTTGTAATTTAGTGTAGGGTAGGTTTTTTTTTATTTTGTTAGGGGGATTAGATTAGGTGTAATTAGTTTTAAAATCTTGCAATTATTTTATTATTTTCTGTAATTTAGTGTTTGTTTTTGTACTTTACATAAAAAAAAATTAATTGTAATTTAATTGTATTTAGTTTAGTTAATTTATTTAATTATAGTGTAGTGTTAGGTGTAATTGTAACTTAGGTTAGGTTTAATTTACAGGTAAATTTGTCTTTATTTTAACTAGGAAGTTATTAAATAGTTAATAACTATTTAATAACTATTCTACCTAGTTAAAATAAATACAAACTTGCCTGTAAAATAAAAATAAACCCTAAGCTAGCTACAATGTAACTATTAGCTATATTGTAGCTAGCTTAGGGTTTATTTTATAGGTAAGTATTTAGTTTTAAATAGGAATAATTTAGTTAATTATAGTAATATTTATTTAGATTTATTTCAATTATATTTAAGTTAGGGGGTGTTAGGGTTAGCGTTAGACTTAAGTTTAGTGGTTAATAAATTTAATATAGTGGCGGCGATGTTGGGTGCGGCAGATTAGGGGTTAATAAATGTAGGTAGGTGGCAGCGGTGTAGGGGGGGGGCAGATTAGGGGTTAATAAGTATAATGTAGGTGGCGGCGGTGTAGGGGGGGGCAGATTAGGGGTGTTTAGACTCAGGGTACATGTTAGTGTGTTAGGTGTAAACATTCCCATAGGAATCAATGGGATATCGGGCAGCAACGAACATAAGCTTTCGCTGCTTTCCGACTCCCATTGATTCCTATGGCATCCGCCACCTCCAGGGCGACGGATTGAAAACCAGGTACGCTGGGCCAGAATAGTGCCAAGCGTACCTGGTAGATATTTGATAACTTCCAAAAGTAGTCAGATTGTGCCGAACTTGCGGAACATCTGTAGTGACGTAAGCATCGATCTGTGTCGGGCTGAGTCCGGCGGATCGTATGTTACGTCACCAAATTCTACTTTTGCCAGTTTGTAGGGTTTGAGGCGAATCAGGCTCGCCACAAATATGCTGCGGAATTCCAGCGTATTTGCGGCTGACGGCTTGATAAATAGATGCCTTTGTATCATATTTGTATCATCCTTTAAAACTTTGTTATATTTGGTTTTATTTTCACTATAATGGATTAAAATGAATTTTTTTACATATTTTGTCACTTTAAAAAAATTTCTTGGCTCACACCCTAATTAAATCTGCTGGGCACTCCTATGCGCACAAACATTCACACACATACATAGATACAAAGGCATGCAAACACAGACATAGTTACACATATATATATGCAAACATATATGCATGCACGCACACACATGCAGACAAAAAAGAACACACATACATAGATGCACACAAACACCCATATACAAACATGCATAAATGCACTGCTTCAGGACTTCCCTTATATACATATTTATGCAACTGGAGAAGTTCCATTTACAGAAGGTGTATTCATAAATCTAAGAAATATGAACAGAGGTTAATAGTACAAAAGACTTAAAAAGTATGTGCAAGACATAAACCACTTAAAAAAAAAATCCAGCTAAATCCAGCATCCACTAAACCAACAATGGAAAAAAAACTTGGTCAAATTTCTAGACAGCTTATAAAATATATAAACAAGGTTAAATCCTATGTTTAAAACGCTTGTTAACATTAAGGTGATTATTGCCTGACCCAAATCCCAGAAGCACCTAAGCACCCTAGTGTAGCAAATAATTATCCCCAGATAAGGACCAGCTCAGTCTCTGCTAGATACTCTGCTTCACCCACTCCATGTGCTGCCGATCACTGATGGACAGCATCAAAAGTAGAAATAGTGAAGGGAGGAAGACGGGGAGAAAAAAGGTTGTAAAAGCTGCACTGCTGCAATTAGGGTTGCCAGGTGTCCGGTATTTAACCAAACAGTCAAGTATTTTAGCCACCTGTTCAGTAAAATCTTCATAAAAACACTGGACACTTAAAGGGACATAAAACCCAATTTTTTTCCTTTCATGATTTAGAAAGAGCATGCCATTTTAAACAACTTTATAATTTACTTCTGTTATATATTTGCTTCATTCTCTTGTTATCCTTTGCTGAAAACATATCTAGCTAGGCTCAGTAGCTGCTGATTAGTGACTGCATATAGATGCCTCTTGTGATTGGCTCACCCGTGTGCATTGCTATTTTTTCAACTAAGGATATCCAAAGAATGAAGCAAATTAGAGAATAGAAGTAAATTGGAATGTTGTTCAAAATTGTATTCTCTATCCGAATCATGACAGAAAAAAATTGGGTTTAGTGTCCCTTTAAATGTCTATTTTTTCAAAGTCTGAGAGTGGTAGCTAAATGTAAATAGCCTCCTATGCCTCAATACATTACAAATATGGGGCAGAAAGAAGTATGAGGCAATTCATTCAAAAGGTAAAATGACTGCTCAGTTAGGAAAAATATGCATAGTGGGATCAAGAATTGCAGCTAAGTCAGAGCTTTTGGGGAGGGCATTGTATGACCCTACTGATCATCCTGCCCAGTCACTGATAGATTGTCCGGTATTTTTGTGTAGGACAGCTGATAATCATAGCTGCAATTGGTAGAGAGAAAAAAATGTAATTACTGGAGAGGTGTATCATTATCCCTGATTCCACCAACAGCGTTTCTCAGGACTTTGGCCACAGTGTCACTGCACTTGCCCTAGTTCTGACCCTGGGTAGGCAGACTGGGAGCATACTTGCACTGCACAGCCTGTCCCCTGGTAGTGACCCTGGTGCCCTAGGCAGCCATCCGGTTTGTCTGACCCTAGAAAGAGAAGAAAAGAAAGAGATTGATTATATGAAAGAAACTTTTAAATATATATAGGTGGTAACTCGCCATAGAACAAGCTACTAAGCTCTTGTTCATTACTGGTAGAGCGCTTCTCTTTTTGTATCCATTTGTTTTATGACCCTAGGAAAGTCTCCCTAAGGGTGATGGGGGAAACCAGACATGGACTCATTGCCCAGTGTGCTTAGAGGGATGTGGCTGCATCACAACGCCCAAAGAAGGCAGAAACGATTGATCATCTGGGGTTGTCATGTTCCTTGTTCAGAGGAGAATTGCCTGGTTTTTCGGGGCTGGACTGACCTTACAAGACGAGATCAGAAATATATACTTTGGGGGCGGAGCCAACTTCCAAAGCGGCAGGACGTGTCTACATGAAGCTCCTGATCTCAAATTTGTTTTATTATGTGCTTTATTATATTTACTCAGCTATTTACAATCATTCAGAGGAATACATTTATAACTTCATTCTAGCTAGATTATTGAGCTGATTTTTGACAGTAATCCGGGCCTATGCTCTTTGGAAAGCCACGCGGCCTTGTAAGTGTCAGTGGCTAGAGATTTGAACCGCATTCAGCTCACCGAGTGTCTGGGGCTACCGCATATATCCTCCCCAGACTCTGAGTTACAAGGTAGTTTTCAACTGCCATATTGGAGACTTTGATACTTTAATAAGTGGGAACCATCTACCCTGAACTCGAGTGGTCACGCTTTTCAGAGGGCTAGTAATTGGTCAGGAGATGGAGGCTCTGATTAGATGGGAAGGCGAGGTGAAGCAGTTAATTGATAATCACTTTGAAAACCTAAAACAGGAGCTATTCAGATTACTCATGCATCCAGGATCTGCACATATTGTCCGGTCAGTTACAATGCAAGACTCGTGCCAAGACCATCCTACTAGTTCTATGCCAGAGGTGACGACACACCAAAGAACGGACCTCATATTAATGAATGCCCTGGCGATTAAACAACAATCCGATGCCGATCGAGGACCTCTTACACATCGCAGCAGCACCACATTGAAGCCTGTACCAGACAGCGGAGTTGTGCACGCTCTCAATCGCAACTACAGCCTTATTGGGACTCACGGTGACAAGGGGCAGACAGAGGACTCGACTGAAACCCCGGTCTCGGTCTTGCCCTGTCTGCAGATGGTGGCCAGCCCTGCTTACCGGAATATCCTCCTTCTGAGCACCAACAAGGTAGATGACATTGGACACTGCGGTGTGTCTGAGACTTGGAGACATAGACATGTACACAAAGCCCTTGCTGTTTCTGACAGTCAACGATCCCAAAAGGAGCTCCAGCATCCAGCTAGTAAGACTGGGAGTGGGATAGATCATGGCTCTTCATTAGAAGTGACGGTTCCCCTCTCCTACATCTGATACCGGGGGCATGATCAACAGAGAACACTTACATAATCTCAGAAACTTACGCTTTTTACACTCAGAGGCCCACGGCTTGGCGAAGGATCTTTAAGATAAGTGGTTCTTAGTATCTCTTGGATTTGTTATGAGCGTTTATACTACCATGATCATGATGACTCTCAGTTTGAAACTTGGTGGTAGATTTTAAACGTTTGAAGCTATTCCCCCAGACACTTAGCCCCCATATATATATGTTTTTCTTTTACACTTCTAGTTTAAACAGACTGTTTGCTTTTTTGTCACCCACATGTCTTGTGCTATACTGTTTTGAGCTGTTTGGCACCCATGGATAGTAAATGTGTTCAATGTTGTTTCCTGTGGCCAAGCCAAATGTATACGTTTGATAGATTCACCTTGTTATAACAAGTTATTGGGATCAGATTGTAATCAGCCATTTACATGGGTTTATCATTTATTTCAGTAATCATACTGTAATTCTGTGTGTATGAGTATGTCTCTATGTATGCATAATCGTACTAGTCCCCTATATTTGTGCAAGCAATTGCATAACCAAATATGAACAAGTCCATCAATATTTAAATATTACAGTACTAACCTATAACAGACATTATGTATAAAGTTTTACATCATTTTAACCCATATCCGAGAGAAGAGACAGATGCGCCACATGGCCCAATATTGTTTGATCCACAAAGGTTAAACGATCAGGTTGTGTTATATTAAACTCACAATCTTAGGAGCACTGGGAGCAGTCTGGGATCTATAACAGTCACCCAGCAGACCGACCTCTTGGGGTGAAGATGGATAATCTGTAGTAAAATGCAAGAAGACACAAAGGTGCCTATATGGCCTAGTACAGTCTTATACCAGGAGCAGTAGTATGTATGGTAAGATATATACTCACAAAAGGTAATGCATCTCCATTGATGCTATTCAAACAGGAAGGGATCAATACAGTCACCCAACAGACTATGACAAGGCTTCCACAGGAGGCAATCAGCAGAGGCCCAGTGGACCAATAAAGATCCAAATAAAACACAGTAGCAAGTGTTTGAGATAAAAAAAAGTATTAAACTGACAAAGGTTAAAAACAAGCGACGCGTTTCTCAGCAGCTAGCTGTTTCATCAGGCTTATAAAATGTAACTCAAACACTTGCTATATATGAACCACATTTCTATCAATATGATTAGCAACACCTGTGAGGGGAGTGGCTAGAGGCAACTCCCTCAGGGTTGAGCCTATCAGCATTCAATATATAGAAAATGACAGACATAATTCAAAGCAAACTTAAATGTTGATTCATCACAGTTAAATCCATCAGTATTTAATTCCTTAAAGCAACAAACATAATACAAAATAAACATGAATGTTAATATATATTTGCAATGTAAGCTTGTACTTCTCACAATTGCTATCCCATGGATGCACACTATACAAAAGGTATTGTTTGATATCACCAGTTATCGCTTGTGCAATCTGTTTGAACCAGTTTAAACCATAATCCCTATTGGGGGAATAAAAATAGGACCATATGTCTTTCATAACTCTTAGACCTTCTCTCTACTTACTTGATTAAAGTATATATGTCGATCTCTGTGTTGTCTGAGTGATAGAATATTTTCATACATGCTGGCGTGCCCTACTATTCATTGCGCATGTCTGTGATGTCATCCGTCAAGTTTTGTGTTCTATCATTTCTCCAAACATATCAAGACACTATATTGCACCAAAGTCGTGTGTAAATGTAATCCCACTAAGTGGTGAAACCTCTAATGGGTCTGGTCTAGCTCATAGTGACTTTCTGAGAACAGGTACTATATTGTGCCGATATCGAGTGTTGTCCCTATTTAAAATACCGGGATTTTACCGGTGTATTCGAGTGGTGAGGATAGGCTGTGTATGGACATATCGAATCAGCCAATCACAATTGTAAACGTCACAGGGGGTATGTCTTTAGTCTAGCAAATCAATTCTAGTATATACAAGAAGCAGGACTATGATATAATTGTAAACATACGGCTAGTGTTAGAAATAAATATTGGCCCAACTTATAAACTTAATATTAATGACTATAGCTTGCTTAGAATAAAGTGTCAGTGATTGTATCAAAACGATATAGCTGCTAAGTATAGTATATTCTCCAGGCTATTTGTAGGTTTCGTAGCGATATGGTTGCTAAGTATATTATATTGTGCTAGCTATGTGTAAACATATCAACTCAGCCATTCACAAGTATAGACGTCACAGGGGGTGTGTCTATCGGCTAGTATTTTCAATAAGTGATTGCATCAACTAAAACAAAGTGTGATTCTAAACTTAGGAGTTATATAGAATGTGTAATCTATATAGTGTTAACCCAACCTATCAGTGTGATATTCGTATCTGGAAATCATAATAGGATAGATATCAGTGTTGTTTGTGTAACATTCTAACTATAAGATGTAAATATCTTTGATGTGAAGTATGATCAGTTAAATTAACCCAAACTCTAACGTAATAAGTATAAATCTATCTAAATAAATATATGAAGAGTTAGTGTATATATCCAAAATCAAGTGCTACTAATTAATATTCTATGGATCTGTTGATCTTTGTTGTAATTTAAAAGACTCAAAATTCAAATTATTATACATAAATTAAAGTGATAAAAAATCGATCCCCTATGGTAATAGTGAGACTCCTAGTCATGTATGATATTATTTGTCTGTAGTGACAAATATAATTGTGACATTAGTGCTATACAATATTGATGAAAATTACTATGTTACAAAAGGTTGTGTTATCTAAATAGGTATGTTCTATATTGTGTTGTGTCAATATAAATAGTGAGGTTAACTGTAATATTATTAGCAAAAAGAGGTAAAGTGATAATAACTCAGAATGATTAAGAACCTAAATAGGATGTGTGTTCTCATGATGTCCCTGTGTGATCTCTCAAATATATGTGTGGATCACAATATATTACACATTCCTGTAGGAGGAAGACTAACTCGACTATATAAATTACTAAAGGACTATATCAATGTTGGGAAAGGAAACTATATCAGTTAAAAGGATGGCAACTGTAGCAGATATATGCAATCTGACAGTATATAATGTGCAGGAAAAATCACCTCGGTGTCCTGGAATATAGATTATGGAAAAGATACCCACAGATAAGGCCACATAAGTGCCAATAGGTATCAATGAATGAAATTTGTAACTCCTGTATATGATGTCAAATCACCTTGTCATATATCAAAAGCGGCTAAATCCACACATTCATTTAGACCATCTGGTACTAAAGAATGTAATTTATGTATCCAGTAGGTCTCTCTACGGCGTAAATAGAGAAGAGGGTTGTGACTATTTCGAGAGATTTGTTCAATAGGTAATACAGATAATGTTTTAGCACTTCCTTTGTGTGAAAAAGCACAATGTCTAGATAGGCTATGTTTGAGGTATTTTCTCTTGATGTTATAGATATGTTCACTCCAACGTTTTCTGATGGTGCGGCTAGTGCGCCCTACATATTGAGCCCCACAGAGACAGTTCACTAGATAAACAACATAAGTAGATTCACAAGATAGTCTCTTGCTAATTTTGAATTGTTCCCCTGTTTGATGTGAAGAAAATGTCTTAGTGCCACTATTGATAACTCTACACATATTGCATTTGCGCTTCATACATTTATAAACTCCACTTTGGGGGGTAAAGTTGCCTAAGAAAGTCCTGTTTAAGCCTAACTGATGGTTAGCACCCACACTAGATAAACAACATAAGTAGATTCACAAGATAGTCTCTTGCTAATTTTGAATTGTTCCCCTGTTTGATGTGAAGAAAATGTCTTAGTGCCACTATTGACCCATATCCCCTGATTGGATTCAGTGTATGTTCCCATTTAGAACCTCATCTGTATTTTTCCAGGTATGCCTCACTGCTGTTAGGAAGTTCGGGACGATTTAAATTGACACCCTAAAACTGTCATAGATATTGTTCAACACATGGATGTATATGGGAAGTCTGATTATCTTATATAGCAGGCAGGATTTTTTTTTTTAAAGAGTCACTATAATTCAACCTTTCCTGATGGTACGCTGACTGCGGCCCGGTCAGCGTACCCTCATACTAGCCTAGTGACTGCCAATTTTACTATACACAGGCACTAACCTACTTGTGAGAATGGCCATTACATTCCATTCTGGTTTCCCCCAGTTCTCTCTAAAAATGTCCATCTATGAGGTATGAGAAGATCTGTATGCTGGTACAACTTCATTAATAACTGTTTATTTGTAGGCCTTGGGTGCATACCTAAAAGTATATATTATTGTGTTCTCCTCCTTTGTTTTCATCACAGTGCCCCCCTAGAGCAATATTAAGTTTTATATTCTAAAGCTGCGCATTTAAAACCTTAACATGGATGGTTCCCTTATCATTAGCATTTTTATCATATTTTTTAACTCCAATTAATGGATCCGACAGTGACTCTATTACTCTTCTCCCCTTAAGACCCCTTTTTAGTCATTTATAGTGAGCAACGGTCCAAGAGTGTCGGTATATTTCAACTTGGGGATCTACATAATTGTTAATTCTACTTTATAAAGGGGTACACTATTGATAAAATCTGAGGCCCCATCAATGAGATCCATAAGTGGTCTCATTCGTACCAGGTAGTCCTCTGTAATTGTCATTATCCTAAAAGGTGTGGGGTCCAAGAGAGGCCTCTTGAATGGAATAGAGGGCTTAGCTCTTCTTATTGGCATGTTTTTTCTCCTTAAACTGTATTAGTTTTTTTTTACAGCTAACATCTAATTTGCTAATTCCTACCAAGCAATCAGAAGATATTGCTCGCTGCATATGCATTTCTAATATGCAACTGGGGATATATATTTTTGTTGTATAAGTTATTGTTTATTATATATGTTTCTCTTTTGAATCTGTGATTTCAAGGCTGTACCCTGTAATTGTACAATGCTGTAATTATTTACTATCGACTAGATTACGAGTTCGGCGTTAGCTTTAAAAAGCAGCGTTAAGGGGTCCTAATGCTGCTTTTTAACGCCCGCTGGTATTACAAGTCTGGCAGGTACAGGTGTACCGCTCACTTTTCTTCTGTGACTTTTCCATACCGCAAATCCCCTTACGTCAATTGCATATCCTATCTTTTTAATGGGATTTGCTTAACGCTGGTATTACAAGTCTTGGAAGAAGTGAGTGGTACAGCCTCTACCTCCAAGACTCTTACCGCATATAAAATTCAGTAGATAAGAGTTTTATGGGCTAACGCCGGAACATAAAGCTCTTAACTACAGTGCTACAAAGTACACTAACACCCATAAACTACCTATTAACCCCTAAACCGAGGCCTCCCCACATCGCAAACACTAAAATAAAATTATTTAACCCCTAATCTGCCGACCGGACATCGCCGCCACCTACATTATACCTATGAAACCCTAATCTGCTGCCCTAACATCGCCGACACCTACATTATATTTATTAACCCCTAATCTGCCGTCCCCAATGTCACTGCCACCTAACTACACTTATTAACCCCTAATCTGCCGACCGGACATCGCCGCCACCATAATAAATGTATTAACCCCTAAACCGCCGCACTCCTGCCTCGCAAACACTAGTCAAATTTTATTAACCCCTAATCTGCCCCCCCAACATCGCCGACACCTACCTACAATTATTAACCCCTAATCTGCCGACCCCAACGTCGCCGCTACTATAATAAATGTATTAACCCCTAAACCTAAGTCTAACCCTAACCCTAACACCCCCTAACTTAAATCTATTTTTAATAAATCTAAATAAAATTACTATAATTAAATAAATTATTCATATTTAAAACTAAATACTTACCTGTAAAATAAACCCTAATATAGTGTCATGAACTCCTCAGTTCCACCTTAACTTATGTTACTACATCTCACATACCACCTTAAGAATCAATTATCTGGCTCTCTTTTCCTTTAAAAGCTTTCCATTTCCCATACACCTTTGCTGGTTTATTGAAGGTTGATACCCACTCACTCTCCAGCCTTTCTTGTTACTTGTCTAAAACAGAGTATCACTTGTTCTGTGATTAGCTCTGTCTCCTTCAACTGAAGCTACTTCTCATCTAAAGCAGAAGTCACCTGTTGCAACTGCAGCACGCACGCCGCTCTAACAACTTCCAGCTTAACAGACACAGGCCGCAATCTGCAGAGAGGATCAGAGAAGCTGCACGCACACAGCTGCTAGAGCCAGGTTCCGTATACAAGTGTTAGCATTGCCGTTAAGACTGTGAACTTATCTTTACCGTATGGTGTAATGTTTAACAGCGCAGCAAGCTGATACAGTATTCTTAACACTGTTTACAAATCTTTACTGCAAGGTGTATTATTTAAAGGCCCAGCAAGCTGAAACAGTAAACTTAACACTGTGAACTTATCTTTACCACAAGGTGTATTATTTAAAGGGCCAGCAAGCTGAAACAGTAAACTTAACACTGTGAACTTATCTTTACCACAAGGTGTATTATTTAAAGGGCCAGCAAGCTGAAACATTATACTCCACACTGTGAACTTATCTTTACCGCAAGGTGTATTATTTAAAGGCACAGTATTACCTTAAAGGGGACCTCACTTATCTGTCACAAACCTATATAAACTGCTACTTATTATCTAAAAGTTTACATAGTACAAACTTATCTCTGGACCCAGATATAATTCACCTGATCTTACTACTTATAATTTTGAGGTGAATATTCCGGGCTACATTAATCCAGGTGATTAAGACTCTGCCTCCTCACTAGCAGACAGACTTAATCACATGATACATACAAACTATTTACCAGAGAATACTCATAATCAGACAAAAGAAACCGCAATCGAATTGCTGATCATTACATAATAAACCAGCCTTAAAATCTATATTTGATAATGGAGCCCAGTGACCTGACATCACAAATCCATACCCTAAATCAGCGTTTGGATAGTCTGACACAGGCTTTTAGAGAGCTGCAGGTAGAAAACCAGAGTCTCAAAGCCTGTTTAAGGGACGCATTGTCAAATAGGAACTCTGGAACTGATCATCAAGCAGAACCCCAAGTCTCCTACCTGGAGAAATTTTCTGGAGATCGTTCCACATTTAGGAATGCATGCCTCTTGCTTTTTGACCTTCGTCCTAGGACATATGCAACTGATAGGTCCAAGGTTCTAACCATACTCTCCTATCTTAGGGGAGAACCCAGGGCCTGGGCCGACTCCTTTTATGAGACCCAGGACCCCATTCTAAATTCCCTGGATGCTTTCCTAAAGGCATTATCAGGCCTCTACGATGACCCCTACCGTCAAATAACTGCAGAAAGTAAACTCAGGAACTTAAAGCAGTCTAAAGCACCGGTAGAAGAGTACATTACCAGATTTAGAATCTGGGCTAGAGATTCCCTCTGGAATGAGGTATCTCTAAAAAACCAATACCGTCTCGGACTTGCAGAGGAGATCAAGGATGAGCTCGCCAGGATTGGTATACCGGATCGTCTTGACGACCTTTATGCCCTCACGATTACAATTGACAGACGCCTTAGAGAGAGGAAGCAGGAAAGAAGCCCATCTACAGCACCTGTTCGCAGGGTACTGCCAACTCCTCCAACCGTTGGTCCACCGTCCGACCAACCCATGGACATCAGTTTTATTAGGGGTCCACTTACCCCGCAGGAAAAGGCTAGACGCCGAACTGCGAATTTATGTATGTACTGCGCAGGTACTGGTCATGCAGTTAAGGAGTGCCCTCTATTACTAAAGCAAAAGATAGGTAAGATCCATAACATAAAACATTGTTTCCACACAAAAACCACTGCTACAGCTTACCTTACCATTCCCTTGCTTTTGCAGTGGGACCGACACAGGATAGAGTGTAACACAATCATCGATACAGGCGCTTGCGCCAACTTTATTGATTTACGTTTGGTTGAATTAAATAAAATACCCTTTCAGTTTAAAAGCACACCTTTGCCTATAAAAGTCATTGATGGTTCGCATTTAGCATCTGGTCCAGTGTCTCAACAGACTATTCCTTTACTTGTTTCCTCTCCACCTGGTCACACTGAAACTATCTCCTTTGATATTATTTCTTCTCCCATTTACCCTATTGTTCTGGGAATCACTTGGCTTCAACTACACCAACCTGTGGTACATTGGGATACCCTCACCATCTCATTCTCCTCTCCCTACTGTGTCTCAACTTGTTTTCCAAACACTCACTTGTTCACTACTTCCTCATCTCCTATTCCTACACAATATCTTGACTTCTCTGCTGTCTTCAATAAAACAGAAGCCGAGTCGTTGCCCCCACATAGGCCTTACGATTGCCCCATAGACTTACTTCCCGGGGGAACCATTCCCTATGGCCACATCTATCCTCTTTCTAGACCTGAATTGGCTCATTTAAAAACCTATATCACTGATAATCTAAAAAAAGGTTTTATTCGCCCTTCCACCTCCCCTGCCGGTGCCGGCATTTTTTTCGTGAAAAACAAGGATGGGTCTTTACGTCCGATAATAGATTATCGGGAATTAAACAAGCGTACTAAAAAGAACAGGTACCCTTTGCCTCTCATTCCCGAGTTAATTGAGAGGTTAAGAGGCGCCACTATTTTTACTAAACTTGATCTTAGGGGCGCCTACAACCTTGTAAGAATAAGGTCCGGAGACAAGTGGCTGACTGCATTTAGGACCAGGTATGGTCTTTTCGAATATACAGTTATGCCATTCGGGTTGTGTAATGCTCCGGCAACATTCCAGAATTTCATTAATGATATCTTTAGGGACATCCTCGACACTTTCCTGGTGGTCTATCTAGACGATATTCTTATCTATTCTTCCTCTTTCTCTGAACATGTCAAACACATCAGGTTAGTGTTATCCAGATTACAGACCCATAAGCTGTATGTCAAGTTAGAGAAGTGTCTCTTCCATGTAAATGAAGTATCATTTCTTGGCTATCGCATTAGCAATAGCAGGATATCTATGGAGGATAGTAAAATCTCTGCCATCACCACTTGGCCTATACCTTCCAACATAAAAGAAGTCCAGCGGTTCTTAGGCTTCGCAAATTTTTACAGGCGCTTTATCTGCAATTTTGCAGCCATTGCTAGGCCACTCACTAACCTGACTAGGACCTCCTAAGCCATTCATCTGGACTCCAGAAACTCAAAAGGCATTTGAACTCCTTAAATCTCTATTTGTTACTTCCCCAGTACTGCACATTCCCAACAGCAAAGCACAATTCGTATTGGAAGTGGATGCGTCCGAATACGCCATCGGATCTATTCTATCCCAGAGACTCTTACCAAAAGATCCTTTGCACCCAGTGTGTTACTTCTCCAGACTCCTTACACCTGCTGAACTCAACTATCCAGTGGGGGAAAAGGAGCTTCTCGCAATTAAGACTTCATTTGACCAGTGGAGACATTTGCTGGAGGGCGCAGAACATCCAATAGTAATTTATACGGACCATAAAAACCTACAATATCTTCAAACTAGTCGTACTTTGTCAGCTCAGGTGGAGCTTGTACTTTTCACGATTCAATTTCACCATCACATATCGACCTGGTTCAAGAAACGGTAAGGCGGACACTCTGTCTCGAAAAGATATTAAGCCTTCCACTGCTCATCCCAACTCAACAATAGTTCCCGTTACATCCATAATTGGTGTACTCTCACCTGATAGCACTGAATTAAAGAACCAATAACAACTGGATACAACAAAGACTACTTACCCTCTCACCCCTGATCAAAACAGTATCCTCTGTAATAAGTCAAGATATTACATACCACCATCTCTCCGGACAAAAGTGTTATCTATAACTCATGATTCCTCCTTAGCTGGTCATTTGGGAATACATAAGACCTATGACCTTCTACAAAGGCACTTCTGGTGGCCTTCTATGAGACACTCAGTAAAACAATATATAAGTTCCTGTTCCACCTGTCAAACCTGTAAACCATCTCATCAACTCCCTCTGGGTCTATTGCAAAACATACCCTTACCAGACTATCCGTGGGCATACGTCTCTATGGATTTTATCGTTGATCTTCCAAGCTCCTGTGGCATGACTGTCATCTTTGTCGTAGTTGACCTGTTCTCTAGAATGGCCCACTTCATTCCTACAGCTTCACTTCCTACAGCACAGCAGACTGCAGATCTATTTATCAAAGAGATTGTTCGACTGCATGGCCTTCCAGTATCTGTACTCAGTGACAGAGGGTCGCAATTTACATCCAAGTTTTGGAGATCCCTATGTCAATCTCTTGGCATTCAGCAACACCTGACTACATCGTACCACCCGCAAACAAATGGGCTATGTGAACGTACTAACCAATGGTTGGAGCAATACCTGAGATGTTTTTGCTCCCATAAACACCACTCTTGGGCTTCACTCCTTCCCCAGGCTGAATTTTCTTTCAATAACACTACTAATTCATCCACAGGATTTTCACCCTTTTATGTCAACTCAGGAAGGCACCCTCGTTTTCACCTGCTACCTCCTGCAAACAGTCCCTGTCCACAAGTAAATGACTTGGTCAACTCCATTAAACAGACCTATACTGTCATACAAGAGAACATCAAGCAAGCACAAGCCACCCAGAAACGATACTACGACCTACGCCATCGTCCCCAACCCGCCTACAAAGTGGGTGACTTAGTTTGGCTCGCCACCAAAAATCTTAAATTACCTACACCCTGTAGGAAATTCAATAAACTGTTTGTGGGACCCTTCCCGATAGTGGCTATAAGCAACCCTGTCACTGTTACCCTACAACTCCCAGCAACTTACCGTATACATCCCACATTTCATGTGTCACTTGTCAAACCCTGTGATCCCTCTACCCATGTCTCTCCATCTCCTCCAGAATCTCCTACACCTGACTCCCGAAGATATCACGGTGAACTCCAATACCTTGTCCGCTGGTCGGGGTATGACTCATCTGAGGATTCCTGGGAGCCGGCATCCAATCTATTGGCTCCCCGTCTGGTGTCTGTGTTCCACCGTAGGCATCCTGATCGTCCAGCGCCTTGGGGGATGTGTCATGAACTCCTCAGTTCCACCTTAACTTATGTTACTACATCTCACATACCACCTTAAGAATCAATTATCTGGCTCTCTTTTCCTTTAAAAGCTTTCCATTTCCCATACACCTTTGCTGGTTTATTGAAGGTTGATACCCACTCACTCTCCAGCCTTTCTTGTTACTTGTCTAAAACAGAGTATCACTTGTTCTGTGATTAGCTCTGTCTCCTTCAACTGAAGCTACTTCTCATCTAAAGCAGAAGTCACCTGTTGCAACTGCAGCACGCACGCCGCTCTAACAACTTCCAGCTTAACAGACACAGGCCGCAATCTGCAGAGAGGATCAGAGAAGCTGCACGTACACAGCTGCTAGAGCCAGGTTCCGTATACAAGTGTTAGCATTGCCGTTAAGACTGTGAACTTATCTTTACCGTATGGTGTAATGTTTAACAGCGCAGCAAGCTGATACAGTATTCTTAACACTGTTTACAAATCTTTACTGCAAGGTGTATTATTTAAAGGCCCAGCAAGCTGAAACAGTAAACTTAACACTGTGAACTTATCTTTACCACAAGGTGTATTATTTAAAGGGCCAGCAAGCTGAAACAGTAAACTTAACACTGTGAACTTATCTTTACCACAAGGTGTATTATTTAAAGGGCCAGCAAGCTGAAACATTATACTCCACACTGTGAACTTATGTTTACCGCAAGGTGTATTATTTAAAGGCACAGTATTACCTTAAAGGGGACCTCACTTATCTGTCACAAAACTATATAAACTGCTACTTATTATCTAAAAGTTTACATAGTACAAACTTATCTCTGGACCCAGATATAATTCACCTGATCTTACTACTTATAATTTTGAGGTGAATATTCCGGGCTACATTAATCCAGGTGATTAAGACTCTGCCTCCTCACTAGCAGACAGACTTAATCACATGATACATACAAACTATTTACCAGAGAATACTCATAATCAGACTAAAGAAACAGCAATCGAATTGCTGATCATTACATATAGCTACAATATAACTAATATCAGCCAATAGAATGCGAGGTCAATCTGATTGTATGAGCCAATCGTATTTTTCCTACCTTAATTCCGATTGGCTGATAGAATCCTATCAGCCAATCGGAATTCGAGGGACGCCATCTTGGATGACATCATTTAAAGGAACCGTCATTCGTCGTCTAGTCGTCGGGCAAGGAGGATGTTCCGCGTCGGAGGTCTTCAAGATGAAGACTTCGGACCCTCTGGAGGACCTCTTCTTGCCGGATTGGATGAAGAGTTCGGCCCGGCTGTGTGAAGATGGCTCAAGGTAGGGTGATCTTCAGGGGGTTAGTGTTAGGTTTTTTTAAGGGGGGATTGGGTGGGTTTTAGAGTAGGGGTATGTGGGTGGTGGGTTTTGTTGTGGGGGTATTGTATTTCTTTTTTTTACAGGTAAAAGAACTGATTACTTTGGGGCAATGCCCCACAAAAAGCCCTTTTAAAGGCTGGTAAAAGAGCTGATTACGTTGTAATTTAGTTTAGGGTAGGGCTTTTTATTATTTTGGTGGGCTTTTTATTGTATTAGGGGGATTAGATAAGGTGTAATTAGTTTAAAATATTGTAATTTCTTTTTTATTTTCTGTAATTTAGTTTATTTAATTTAATTGTATTTAATTGTAGGTAGTTTAGGTAATTAATTTAATTTAATTATAGAGTAGTGTTAGGTGTAATTGTAACTTAGGTTAGGTTTTATTTTACAGGTATATTTGTATTTATTTTATCTAGGTATTTATTAAATAGTTAATAACGATTTAATAACTATTGCGCCTAGTTAAAATAAATACAAAGTTGCCCGTAAAATAAAAAGAAATCCTAAAATAGCTACAATATTACTATTAGTTATATTGTAGCTATATTAGGGTTTATTTTACAGGTAAGTATTTAGTTTTAAATAGGAATAATTTATTTAATTATAGTAATTTTATTTAGATTTATTAATAGATTTAAGTTAGGGGGGTGTTAGGGTTAGGGTTAGACTTAGGTTTAGGGGATAATACATTTATTATAGTAGCGGCGACGTTGGGGTTGGCAGATTAGGGGTTAATAATTGTAGGTAGGTGTCGGCGACGTTGGGGGGGGGGCAGATTAGGGGTTAATAAAATTTAATTAGTGTTTGCGAGGCGGGAGTGCAGCGGTTTAGGGGTTAATACAGATATTATTATAGTGGCGGCGATGTCCGGTCGGCAGATTAGGGGGTAATAATTGTAGGTAGGTGGAGGCGAAGTTGGGGCGGCAGGTTAGGGGTTAATAATATAATGCAGGTGGTGAGGATGTCAGGGGTGGCAGATTAGGGGTTAATAAGTGTAAGGTTAGGGGTGTTTAGACTCGGGGTTCATGTTAGGGTGTTAGGTGTAGACTTAGAAAGTATTTCCCCATAGGAAACAATGGGGCTGCGTTAGGAGCTGAACGCTGCTTTTTTGCAGGTGTTAGGTTTTTTTTCAGCCAGCTCAGCCCCATTGTTTCCTATGGGGAAATCGTGCACAAGCACGTTTTGCCAGCTTACCGCTACCGTAAGCAAAGCTGGTATTACAGGGAGAAGTGGCGCTAAATTTGCTCAACGCTCACTTTTCTGCGGCTAACGCAGCCATTCAGAAAACTTGTAATACCAGTGTTGTTTAAAGTGAGCGATGGAAAAAAAGGCTCGTTAGCAACGCACGGCTTTACCGACAAAACTTGTAATCTAGCCGTATGTATGCCAAAAACTTTGCCTCAATTAAAAAAAAAAAAAAAGAAATATATACATCAGGAAAGTTCTTCCCTGTGAAAAGCACAATAGGGCTAAAAGAAGCTGCTCCTATGGTGGTAACTCGCCATAGAACAAGCTACTGAGGTCTTGTTCGTTCCTGGTAGAGCACTTTTCTTTATGTGTGCAAATATATTAGTAGGTTCAGAAGTAATATGTGAAAGCAGTTCTTCACAGAAAGGGTGGCTGATTCATGGATTAAATTCCCATTAGACGTGGTAAGGACACACACTGTGGGGGACTTCAAAAATACCTGGAATTGGAATAAGACTATCATACAAATTAAGGGCTAGATTATGAGTGGAGCGCTAACAGTTGCTCGCATGTGAAAAGGGGTTTATCACTGCACTTTGCATCCGTTGAAAGTAGCACATGTATTACAATTTAAAAAGTAAATATGTTCCCTCGAGCACAATTGATGGTGTTTTTGATTCCATTGAATTATATGGGGGGAAAACGTTAACGCGGTCGTGATATTTGAAGTTCTGCTTTTTGCACGTGTCAGGTTAGCGTGCAAGTGAAAACTTTTTATTTTCAACTTGTAATATGCACGATACCCTACGCTCACGAAAAGCCGAAGTCTAGCAGAGTTAACATGTGAGCTGGAGTGCAAACTACCACTCCTCTTATAATCTAGCCCTAAATTAGCTAACACTTTTAAAATGGTGATGGGCAAATGAGGACCAATCATAGTTTAGGAGCACAATGTATGGGCAGCCATTATGCTGGGGTAGTGCCTCTCCCAGCAATGCCACTGGAAAGTGTGGGATGGCAGAATTAGATGGATAGCACCTACTGATAAAAATATTTTTATTTACATTTATTAAAAAAATAAAAATGTTAAAGCATGCCTTATGCTATCATGTAGGTGTGTAAGCATTACAACGATATAACTCAATTGTTTCTTAAGTAATAGTTACTTTCTTAAGTAATAGGTATGTTTTCATAGAACATATCTAGTCTTCTAAATTATGAGAGAATGTAAGATCCAGGGAGTGTGTCTATTAGTGAGTAATGTTCATTTTAGCAAGTCAAACCCAGCTAGCTGAATGCTGGAAACAGACCAGCCTGCCACTCCTGTTGCCCTTAGTTATAGATAAGGTTTGGTAAAACACGCAAGTGTGCTAGTTAATCTTTAACATAGCGGTCACTTGACACATTTTTGCAGGATTTTGTCACCTGAGAATAGATTGCACAACAACATTTTACTGGCTAGATTTGTAGAGGTAAAACATTCACTTATCTTAGTGCTCTGAATATTTAATTTGTGTATAGTTTGCCTTTGCTTGGCATGTAACTTATTTAACATGTAGCAGATTAAATATATAAGAAAACAGTTTTTTGTTTTTTTCAGCAGGCCCAGCAGATTAAAATATACTATTATTATATTTATATTCAGGGCCGTCTTTAATACTGACTGGGCCCTGGGCAAACATTTCCTTGCCCCCACCCCCACCCCGCCCATGCTATTTCGCTCTCCACCCCAACACCCCAAAAAACTAAATCAATTTATTTTTTTAAATGATTAGCCCAGCAGTGGATCATCCACTGTTAGGCTAATCATTTTTCAAAAAAATATGAAATAAACTGCAATATGTAAAACTGGACCTAAGCAGTACTAATAAGTAAATAAATATATAAATTCCTCCACTAATTTAAAATATTTACTAATTAATTAAATGTTGGTTTTAATTTATTTATATATTTTTTTAAGTACATAAATATTTAATGCAATGCACGGCATTGTATAGTAAAAATCAGTGTAGGACCTAGTGTCTACAGGGCCCCGGTGCAAGAATTTATTTTGGGGCCCCCTAAAAGCATCTCACCAGTTTTGGGATATTCACTACATATTTATTGACAGCCACTGTACAGCAAAATTACCACTTTCATGAATACCAAGGGAATGCCTAACATACCAAACTCCCCTAACCAATATACACACACACTCTACAGAGTATACACATATTCATGTACACACACACACACTCTCCAGAGCATACACATATACATGTACACACAAACACACTCTCCAGAGCATACACATATACATGTACACACAAACACACTCTCCAGAGCATACACATATACATGTACACACAAACACACTCTCCAGAGCATACACATATACATGTACACACACACACTCTCCAGAACATACACATATACACACAAACACACACTCTCCAGAACATACACATATACATGTATACACAAACACACACTCTCCAGAGCATACACATATACATGTACACACAAGCACACACTCTCCAGAACATACACATATACATGTACACACAAACACACACTCTCCAGAGCATACACATATACATGTACACACAAGCACACACTCTCCAGAACATACACATATACATGTACACACAAACACACACTCTCCAGAACATACACATATACATGTACACACAAACACACACTCTCCAGAACATACACATATACATGTATACACAAACACACACTCTCCAGAGCATACACATATACATGTACATACAAACACACACTCTCCAGAGCATACACATATACATGTACATACAAACACACACTCTCCAGAGCATACACATATACATGTACACACAAACACACACTCTCCAGAGTATACACGTATACATGTACACACACACACACACTCTCCAGAGCATACACATATACATGTACACACAAACACACACTCCAGAGCATACACATATACATGTACACACAAACACACTCTCCAGAGCATACACATATACATGTACACACAAACACACTCTCTAGAGCATACACATGTACACACAAACACACACTCTCCAGAACATATACATGTACACACAAACACACACTCTCCAGAACATACACATATACATGTACACACAAACACATGCTCTCCAGAACATACACATATACATGTACACACAAACACATACTCTCCAGAGCATACACATATACATGTATACACAAACACACACTCTCCAGAACATACACATACACATGTACATACAAACACACACTCTCCAGAGCATACACATACACATGTACATACAAACACACACTCTCCAGAACATACACATATACATGTACACACAAACACACACTCTCCAGAACATACACATATACATGTACACACAAACACACACTCTCCAGAACATACACATACACATGTACATACAAACACACACTCTCCAGAACATACACATATACATGTACACACACACACACACTCCAGAGCATACACATATACATGTACACACAAACACACACTCTCCAGAGCATACACATATACATGTACACACACTCTCCAGAGTATACACGTATACATGTACACACACACACTCTCCAGAGCATACACATATACATGTACACACAAACACACTCTCCAGAACATATACATGTACACACAAACACACACTCTCCAGAACATACACATATACATGTACACACACACACACACTTTCCAGAGCATACACATATACATGTACACACAAACACACACTCTCCAGAGCATACACATATACATGTACACACAAACACACACTCTCCAGAACATACACATATACATGTACACACAAACACACACTCTCCAGAACATATACATGTACACACAAACACACACTCTCCAGAGCATACACTTGTACACACAAACACACACTCTCCAGAGCATACACATATACATGTACACACAAACACACACTCTCCAGAGCATATACATGTACACACAAACACACACTCTCCAGAATATACACATATACATGTACACACACTCTCCAGAGCATACACATATACATGTACACACAAACACACACTCTCCAGAACATCCACATATACATGTACACACAAACACACACTCTCCAGAGCATACACATATACATGTATACACAAACACACACTCTCCAGAGCATACACATATACATGTACAAACAAATACACACTCTCCAGAACATACACATATACATGTATACACAAACACACACTCTCCAGAGCATACACATATACATGTACACACAAGCACACACTCTCCAGAACATACACATATACATGTACACACACTCTCCAGAACATACACATATACATGTACACACAAACACACACTCTCCAGAACATACACATATACATGTATACACAAACACACACTCTCCAGAGCATACACATATACATGTACATACAAACACACACTCTCCAGAGCATACACATATACATGTACACACAAACACACACTCTCCAGAGCATACACATATACATGTACACACAAACACACACTCTCCAGAGCATACACGTATACATGTACACACACACACACTCTCCAGAGCATACACGTATACATGTACACACAAACACACACTCCAGAGCTTACACATATACATGTACACACAAACACACTCTCCAGAGCATACACATATACATGTACACACAAACACACTCTCTAGAGCATACACATGTACACACAAACACACACTCTCCAGAACATATACATGTACACACAAACTTACACTCTCCAGAGCATACACATATACATGTATACACAAACACACACTCTCCAGAACATACACATACACATGTACATACAAACACACACTCTCCAGAACATACACATATACATGTACACACAAACACACACTCTCCAGAACATACACATATACATGTACACACAAACACACACTCTCCAGAGCATACACATATACATGTATACACAAACACACACTCTCCAAAGCATACACATATACATGTATACACAAACACACACTCTCCAGAGCATACACATATACATGTACACACAAACACACACTCTCCAGAGTATACATGTACACACACACACTCTCCAGAGCATACACATATACATGTACACACAAACACACTCTCCAGAGCATACACATATACATGTACACACAAACACACTCTCCAGAGCATACACATATACATGTACACACAAACACACTCTCCAGAGCATACACATATACATGTACACACACACACTCTCCAGAGCATACACATATACATGTACACACACACACTCTCCAGAGCATACACATATACAGGGAGTGCAGAATTATTAGGCAAGTTGTATTTTTGAGGATTAATTTTATTATTGAACAACAACCATGTTCTCAATGAACCCAAAAAACTCATTAATATCAAAGCTGAATAGTTTTGGAAGTAGTTTTTAGTTTGTTTTTAGGTATAGCTATTTTAGGGGGATATCTGTGTGTGCAGGTGACTATTACTGTGCATAATTATTAGGCAACTTAACAAAAAACAAATATATACCCATTTCAATTATTTATTTTTACCAGTGAAACCAATATAACATTTCAACATTCACAAATATACATGTCTGACATTCAAAAACAAAACAAAAACAAATCAGTGACCAATATAGCCACCTTTCTTTGCAAGGACACTCAAAAGCCTGCCATCCATGGATTCTGTCAGTGTTTTGATCTGTTCACCATCAACATTGCGTGCAGCAGCAACCACAGCCTCCCAGACACTGTTCAGAGAGGTGTACTGTTTTCCCTCCTTGTAAATCTCACATTTGATGATGGACCACAGGTTCTCAATGGGGTTCAGATCAGGTGAACAAGGAGGCCATGTCATTAGATTTTCTTCTTTTATACCCTTTCTTGCCAGCCACGCTGTGGAGTACTTGGACGCGTGTGATGGAGCATTGTCCTGCATGAAAATCATGTTTTTCTTGAAGGATGCAGACTTCTTCCTGTACCACTGCTTGAAGAAGGTGTCTTCCTGAAACTGGCAGTAGGACTGGGAGTTGAGCTTGACTCCATCCTCAACCCGAAAAGGCCCCACAAGCTCATCTTTGATGATACCAGCCCAAACCAGTACTCCACCTCCACCTTGCTGGCGTCTGAGTCGGACTGGAGCTCTCTGCCCTTTACCAATCCAGCCACGGGCCCATCCATCTGGCCCATCAAGACTCACTCTCATTTCATCAGTCCATAAAACCTTAGAAAAATCAGTCTTGAGATATTTCTTGGCCCAGTCTTGACGTTTCAGCTTGTGTGTCTTGTTCAGTGGTGGTCGTCTTTCAGCCTTTCTTACCTTGGCCATGTCTCTGAGTATTGCACACCTTGTGCTTTTGGGCACTCCAGTGATGTTGCAGCTCTGAAATATGGCCAAACTGGTGGCAAGTGGCATCTTGGCAGCTGCACGCTTGACTTTTCTCAGTTCATGGGCAGTTATTTTGCGCCTTGGTTTTTCCACACGCTTCTTGCGACCCTGTTGACTATTTTGAATGAAACGCTTGATTGTTCGATGATCACGCTTCAGAAGCTTTGCAATTTTAAGAGTGCTGCATCCCTCTGCAAGATATCTCACTATTTTTTACTTTTCTGGGCCTGTCAAGTCCTTCTTTTGACCCACTTTGCCAAAGGAAAGGAAGTTGCCTAATAATTATGCACACCTGATATAGGGTGTTGATGTCATTAGACCACACCCCTTCTCATTACAGAGATGCACATCACCTAATATGCTTATTTGGTAGTAGGCTTTCGAGCCTATACAGCTTGGAGTAAGACAACATGCATAAAGAGGATGATGTGGTCAAAATACTCATTTGCCTAATAATTCTGCACTCCCTGTACATGTACACACAAACACACACTCTCCAGAACATATACATGTACACACAAACACACACTCTCCAGAACATACACATATACATGTACACACAAACACACACTCTCCAGAGCATACACATACACATGTACATACAAACACACACTCTCCAGAACATACACATATACATGTACACACAAACACACACTCTCCAGAAGATACACATACACATGTACATACAAACACACACTCTCCAGAACATACACATATACATGTACACACAAACACACACTCTCCAGAGCATACACATATACATGTACACACAAACACACACTCTCCAGAACATACACATATACATGTACACACAAACACACACTCTCCAGAACATACACATACACATGTACACACAAACACACACTCTCCAGAACATACACATACACATGTACACACAAACACACACTCTCCAGAACATACACATACACATGTACATACAAACACACACTCTCCAGAACATACACATATACATGTACACACAAACACACACTCTCCAGAACATACACATATACATGTACACACAAACACACACTCTCCAGAGCATACACATATACATGTATACACAAACACACACTCTCCAGAACATATACATACACATGTACACACAAACACACACTCTCCAGAGCATACACATATACATGTATACACAAACACACACTCTCCAGAACATACACATATACATGTACACACAAACACACACTCTCCAGAGCATACACATATACATGTATACACAAACACACACCCTCCAGAGCATACACATATACATGTACACACAAACACACACTCTCCAGAGCATACACATATACATGTACACACAAACACACACTCTCCAGAACATACACATATACATGTACACACAAACACTCTCCAGAGCATACACATATACATGTACACACAAACACACTCTCCAGAGCATACACATATACATGTACACACAAACACACACTCTCCAGAGCATACACATATACATGTACACACAAACACACACTCTCCAGAGTATACATGTACACACACACACTCTCCAGAGCATACACATATACATGTACACACAAACACACACTCTCCAGAGCATACACATGTACACACAAACACACACTCTCCAGAACATATACATGTACACACAAACACACACTCTCCAGAGCATACACATATACATGTACACACAAACACACACTCTCCAGAGCATACACATATACATGTACACACAAACACACACTCTCCAGAGCATACACATATACATGTACACACAAACACACACTCTCCAGAACATACACATATACATGTACACACAAACACACACTCTCCAGAGCATACACATATACATGTACACACAAACACACACTCTCCAGAGTATACATGTACACACACACACTCTCCAGAGCATACACATATACATGTACACACAAACACACTCTCCAGAACATATACATGTACACACAAACACACACTCTCCAGAACATACACATATACATGTACACACACACACACACTTTCCAGAGCATATACATGTACACACAAACACACACTCTCCAGAGCATACACATATACATGTACACACAAACACACACTCTCCAGAACATACACATATACATGTACACACAAACACACACTCTCCAGAACATATACATGTACACACAAACACACACTCTCCAGAGCATACACATGTACACACAAACACACACTCTCCAGAGCATACACATATACATGTACACACAAACACACACTCTCCAGAACATACACATATACATGTACACACAAACACACACTCTCCAGAGTATACACGTATACATGTACACACACACACACACTCTCCAGAACATACACATATACATGTACATACAAACACACACTCTCCAGAACATACACATACACATGTACATACAAACACACACTCTCCAGAACATACACATAACATGTACAAACACACACTCTCCAGAGTATACACATACACATGTACACACAAACACACACTCTCCAGAACATACACATATACATGTACACACAAACACACACTCTCCAGAACATACACATAACATGTACAAACACACACTCTCCAGAGTATACACATACACATGTACACACAAACACACACTCTCCAGAGCATACACATATACATGTACACACAAACACACATTACAGAGCACACACAAATTTATATACACTCTCTATATAATCCAATATTAAAAATACAATGTATGTGTGCCTCAAGATGGAAGAGAGCAGTGTCTGCAGCTGCACAGATGTTCAAATCCTAACATGCCTGTCGCTCCAGCTTTCTACTGCATGCGCCTACAGTCAGCCCTACCCTGAACAATCCCCACCACCAGAGCAGTTACCTGGTAACAGTGGTAACCCCAGCAGGACCTTTGCTTATACAGTATGATTGGTTGGATGCCGAGTTAGGGCTTAGCATTCAGTACTGCACAGTGCACACCTAAAACAGCACATGGCACTAGCTTGGCATGTCCCATGATCCCAGCACGGTCTGGCACAGTTTCTCACAAATAAATATAAGCAGAGAACTTTTGACTGTGACAGTATTAGCACTGACATCAGCAGACTGGCATGAACCCAAAAAAAAATAATATATTTTTTTTTAGGACTCTTGGGCCACACAACAAAGACTGGGCCCTGGGCAGTTGCCCCTTTTGCCCTGTGTTAAAGACGGCCCTGTTTATATTCCATGAGCTGTCAGAAGACTGCAACAAAAAAGTTTTTAGAAGATAAAATTGTAAATAGCCACCTTACTAAATTCCCATCAAGCAAAGGTAGCTAATTTTGAAAAAGTGTCCCATACAGGCTTTTGGGGGTCATAATATAAACTAGAGGGACCCTTTTGTGTCACTGCAGATGAACATCTTGTCATTACATGGCAAGTGAAAAGCATCTTATAATGTATCCTCATGGAGAGAAATCATGTTCAATCTTTCTTTTTTTAGACCTTGTATTGTAATGTAGGACTCGGAGTCCTTTCCATCAGCATAGTGAGATAAACAGCTCTTAAGCTAAAATTTGCCTTTATAAAATTATTTGATGGACCTCGCAGGACTGATGAGACTTCTTAGGTCATCTCACTTGAGCAGAGCTTTAGATTATTGGGCCCTTAGTGACTGTGAAATGTAAGTTCCTATCATATTCAGCATGCACCTGTGGAATAAAGTATAGGTCATCTGAAGCTACGTTTTCAAGCAAATATATTTCTTTACACCACTGTTCATACAACCCGAATTCCAAAAAAGTTAGGACAGTATGGAAAATGCAAAAGAAACTAACAAAAAGAGTCATTTAAAAATCCAATTCACCCTGTACTATATTGAAAAGACATTATTAACACTTTATTTGATGTTTTAGTTTGTGAATTTAATGTATTTTTAAAAAGAAACACTCATTTCAAATCTGATGTCTGCAACACGTTTCCAAAAAAGTTGGGACAGGGGCAGTTTAGGATGTGATACATAGCAATAAGAATGAAATTTTGGACACTCCTGTATTTGTAGGCAGTTAAAATGTTTTGTAAATTTAGTTAGCGTGATATGTTGTATATACACATGGAATTTGCAGCACAACACATCACTGAATAAGTTTATAAGTGTTATAAAGGTCAACAATGAATTGTACAAGTTTCTTCCAAAAGATCAATTTAAAGGGTTATATTCTTTATATATGAGAATGGTTTGGAATGTTTTTAGTTTATGTGTATGTATATATATATATATATATATATATATATATATATATATATATATATATATATATATATATATACAGTATATATATATATATATATATATAATTAAAAAAACAACTAACAGCACCAATTTGAATGTAAAGATAATCAACTACATTCTGCTTGTAAAAATGTATATGGCAGAATGAAGGTGCACGGGAATAGTAAATAGTATGTATGCAAATACAGAGAAACTATTGGTCCCCCTAAACAGGAACCAAAAGACTATTCTAAAACAGCACTGACTGTAAACGAATATATATATATTTATACACACACACATATAATACACACAAAAGCAGGCAAAATAATTAACAAATGTTTGTTTTTACTATGCTTAAACACTTCATGGAAGATTTCAATTTGAGTCGAATACCCCTTTAATTTACAAACGAAACCATAGGAAGTAACCCTTTAAAGGGACAGTCAAGTCCAAAATAAACTTTCATGATTCAAATAGGGCATGTCATTTTAAACAACTTTCCAATTTACTTTTATCACCAATTTTGCTTTGTTCTCTTGGTATTCTTAGTTGAAAGCTAAACCTAGGTAGGCTCATATGCTACTTTCCTAGACCTTGAAGGCCGCCTCTTATGTGAATGTATTTTGACAGTTTTTCACCACTAGAGGGTGTTAGTTCATGTGTGTCATATAGATAACATTAAAGGGACACTGAACCCAATTTTTTTTCTTTCATGATTCAGATAGAGCATACGATTTTAAGCAACTTTCTAATTTACTCATATTATCAATTTTTCTTCATTCTCTTGCTATCTTGATTTGAAAAAGAAGGCATCTAAGCTATTTTTTTGGTTCAGAACCGTGGACAACACTTGTTTATTGGTGGGTGAATTTATCCACCAATCAGCAAGAACAACCCAGGTTGTTCACCAAAAAATGGGCCGGCATCTAAACTTACATTCTTGCATTTCAAATAAAGATACCAAGAGAAAAATTTGATAATAGGAGTAAATTAGAAATGTGCGGTGACGTCACGCGCAATGACGTGATGACGTCTCCACGCAATTTTATTTATACTTAACCATGTTAAGTATAGGAGCAGGGGGCATGCTGTTCAGAAGCCTGTATCTCAGGCATCTAAGCTACTACAGACCCCCCAAGACCCAACGTTGGAAAGGCAATCGCCTAACCTTTCCAACAATGTAAGTCTTGGGGATCTGAAAAAAAGTAAAATAAAAAAATTTCAACAAATACAAAAATAAAAAATAACCTTAAAAAAGCTTAGCACCTAGATAGGAAAGTGCTTAGCACTCAAAGGGTTAAGCTCATGAAGTTACCTAGGAGTAAGAACTGATTGGCTAAAGTGCAAGTCTGTCAAAAGAACTGAAATAAGGGGGCAGTTTGCAGAGGCTTAGATACAAGGTAATTACAGAGGTAAAAAGTGTATTAATATAAGCGTGTTGGTTATGCAAAACTGGGTAATAAAGGGATTATCTATCTTTTTAAACAACAACAATTCTGGTGTTGATTGTCCCTTTAATGCTTAGCATGTACTATTTTACGAGGGGGGTTTTATTGAAAAAGCTGGATGACAAGTAGGGTGACCAACAGAAAAATAGAAATCAACATCTTGCACAACAAAGCAAACTCACACAAAAGCTTACGTGTACCAGCAATAAATCAGTTGGGAAAAATGGCACAGTTAAAATATTACTTTCAGCTGTAATTTGTATTGCATAAAGTAACTATTTGAGTAGTGGAAATCATAGAAGGAGAAACTGCATGGAAATAGAAAAATATCTGCATCTTTGTTACATAAAGGAACATAAAACAATGTGATTGTAAGATGAAGTAAGAAGTTCATAGTGCAAGCTTCACAAGCCTAATGGGGATATTTATCAAAGTGTGAACTGAAAATATGCTTGAATGGCGCGTCGCATTTGTCGCAAGATTAATCCACTGTACTTATCAAAGGGCCAAGATCTTCAAATGTTGAAATTTGTGACGTAATATACGCTCCCGCAATCTCAATCCGACGCAGATCGATGCTTGCATCATTACAGATGTTTTGAATTCACATTCAAATCTATTTGACCCTTTTCCCAATTTATCAAACATTTAACAGGTACGCTCACGTCTATTCCAACGCAGCGTACCTAGTTTTAAATCCTCCACCCTTGAGGCCGCGGATGCCATAGAAATCAATGGGAGTCTGAATACACAGAAAGCTTATGTTCGATGCTGGCTGCTGCAAGAGAATGAAGAATATTACATAATAAAAGTAAATTAGAAACTTTATTCAAATTGTAGACCCTTTCTAAATCAAACAATATTATTGCTTCACATTTGGTACACTAGCAGATATATAGGGATAAAAATGAAAAATACATTACTACTTAGGGATTATGTTACAACTTTGTCTCTCATTACAAAGCAAGAGGACAATATTATTTCTACAAACTTGTTGCACTAATAGATATAGAGATAAAAATGAAATAAATACGGGGGCGGAGCCTGCCTGTGCAGGAGAATGGCCGTGTGTGTGTAGTGCTCCTGAGCTGAAGACTAGCCAAATGCCATCAAAGCCCATAAAGTACCCCTGTACAGACTTTTAAAACAAACTTAGGAACCAAGGAGACTGCAGGTCATCTATTTTGTGCCCGGGAGAAGATCTCTTATAACATTTTGCAGGCACTTTGCAGGCGCTATTCAGAACTCTGGCGCTGCACCCTGTGTTGCGGCCCTGTAAGAATTTCACCGGGAGCCTAAAGGACAGATCGTGGGAGGACAGCACCTGTCTCTAGTAAGCTGTGGGACCCCTGTTAAGCAGCGCGACCAGACTGAGCAGTGCCGCTGTGATTTAACAAGTAAAGGCCTCAGAACAACACCGGCCCTACCCGGGCTCGCGGCAACCATGATCTAAGAGGACGCCGACATAGCCCCTGGCTGGAACCTATGCCTGCAGCGCCTGGCTTGATACAAAGCAAGCCACCGGGACACTTACAAGTGGTGAGGCGATCAGCCGCGTTGCGCTCCGGACATTGCTGGACAAAAGAGTGCCCGCTGAGACCCCTACAGAAAGCCGGTAAGCAGAGCTAACAAGGGGAGGCTGTGACACATGAACTCTTTTCTATGGGACATATATGTCTATCCTAACATCGCTGTGGAGCGGATGCTAATTAAGGGGACTCTTTAAATTATATAAAAGCCTATTTGACACGCTACTACAGTCAAGGCCTACTGCAGAGTGTTACAGTGAGGAAGCTGTTTGGGCCCTGTATATTGTGACGCAGCTTAGAAGGTCAGGAAAAAAAAACAAAAAAAAACAACAGAAATTAACAAAAGGAAAATAGGAGCACAAAACACAGGATAAAATAAAGAAAAAATAGCTCTGTTTATTTCCAGGAAAGATTGATAATATAATAGCTCACTGTGGTTACCTCCTGATATCAGTAAGGCCATCTTAAGTGTACCCCCCATACCCCACATCTGTGTTCAGGTTCCCCTTTAGTGTATTGTCTGACCCCTCTGAAAGGCATTGCAGATGGCTCAGAGGAAACAGGCAGGTGCAGAAAAAGGCACAAAGACCAGGAATATGAATTACTACATTAAACCAGCAGAGTTACTAACTGATAATGACAATCAGGCACAGGTACACCACAGAGAAGAAGACCCTGTATCTACACCCCCTGATCTATCACAGTATGTTACTAAGGAAGACCTCCAATCCCTCTCATCAAAAGAGGACATTAAAAGCATTGCTGCTGATATCAAAAATTTATTCAGTGAGCTGAAGAAGGATCTATCCGACCTCTCGCAGAGAGTAGTGTCTGTGGAAGACTCACAAAACACGTTACAACAGCAATTAAAAGAAACTAATTCCCAGACACAACATAATACCAATCTTATCCAGAGTTTATTAGAAAGAGTGGAGGATCTGGATAACCGCAGCAGGCGGAACAACCTACGAGTGAGAGGGATTCCGGAAGCCATTAATCCTACCGCCCTGCCTGGTTACTTACAAGATCTCTTCCGCACGGTGAAAGGTACCCCACTAGCAGCTGAAGTCATAATAGAAAGGGCGCACAGAGCGTTACGCCCTAAACCATCACCAAAAGCCCCCCCAAGGGATGTTATCCTCAGAATGCTGAACTACAAAGACAAAGAGGAGATCCTTAGGTGCAGCAGGAACAAGCACCCAATCCAACACGCTGGGATCACCTTGCAAATCTTTTCGGATTTATGCCCTGCTACCCTACAGAAGCGCAGGGAACTTCGTTTTCTGACATCTGCCCTTCAAGAACACAAAATTCCCTACAGATGGGGGTTCCCCACCTGTTTGGTGGCCTCTAATGGTGCAGTTTTCCGCTCCTTTGAAGATTTAGACAGGTTCTGCCTCACGCTGGGTATAGCAGTGCCACAGCCAATCAATATGGATAATCCACCACTAGACTCTGCAGGAACCTCCTGTCCACCCGGACGGGAGAGGTAAGAAACCACATCTGTCTTTTCAACTAAAAGTTCCAGGTCCAGGGCTTCTCCCTGATGCAATGAGACTTTCCTTGGACTGAAATGTATTCTAAATATATTTAGTACATTAATGTCTCACATGTTGTACTGTTTAATTCACCCTGTTGGAAATTACACTTATTTTGCGTTAGTATTATTTATTTTTATATTTTTTTTTGTACTCAACCTAAGATCATATGTCAAAGATCTGTCTCATTTCTTAATGCTCCCTGCAGGATTGTTTTGTGCTTGGTCTATGTGCATTTGGGACAGATGTCTAGACGTCTCTGGCTGTTGTCATTCCCAGATGCACATACTACCTCCTTGGTTCTAACATGTTGGTTCATCCTTTTGTTCCTTAATCTTACTGTCGTATGACTCTAAATGTTTGTTAAACTGTGAATGATAAGTTTGTTTGTATAGGTATTTGTACGCTACACTATCTGTCAATAGGCTAGTCGCCGGCATATTCCCTCTAGAAAAGTCTTTACAGAGGCTAGTTGGTCTCATTGAGACCTGGATTTGCTGTCTTAGTTGCTATAGTAGATTTTACATAAAGCACATTTTATTCAGTGTTTACCCTTATTAAGGACTAGGTTCTAGAAAGCCACTAGATATTCTCATACACCTCATTTACATCACTTACTTGACCTGTTCTGTATCCCCCTTTCCTCGCCTATCCTCTCTTAACACTTCTTCCTTCCTTCCCTACACTTCCCCCCTTTTTTTTTTTTTTTTTCCTCATGGACCTCGGGGGTCTGAGCCCTCGGGCTCATCCTCTGAGATTCTTGACGATCAATGTGAAGGGCTTAAATAGCCCAAGCAAGCGCTCCATTGTTTTGAGGGAATTTCACAAAATGGGAGGAGATGTCATTTTCATACAAGAGTCTCACTTTGCTAAACAGAAAGAGCCGAAATGGCACACTCATAGATATTCAATAGCTCTCTTTTCCTCTGGACCCCGCAAACAAAATGGAGTGGGTATCCTGATTCGTCAGGGTGTCCCATTTCAAATACAAGAGACTCACTGTGACAAAGAGGGCCGATTCATTATGCTAATAGGAACACTACACGGCGTTCAGGTTACAATGGTCAATATCTATGCCCCGAATGTTGCCCAGCATATTTTTTTAAAGACTCTCTCGAGTAGATTGCTTGACCATGCCAAGGGGATTATCATTATGGGAGGGGACTTTAATGTACCTCTCATCCCTAAACAAGACACATCAAATGGCATCTCCAGTGTACCACACTATGTACTTAAACACATAAATGCGACACTTAGGCACCACCTTCTACACGATATCTGACGAACCCTACATCCTACTGAAACAAAATTTACATTTTACTCTAGTCCGCATAGGAAATACTCACGCATTGATTATTTCTTTGTAGACTCGCAGGGCATATCATATGTGCAGAGTAGTGAGATAGCTTCCATCACATGGTCAGACCATGCCCCAGTTATATTCCAGATGCTGTGGCCTGATACACCCCCTACCTCAACAATTTGGAGACTAGATGATGCCCTTTTGGATGCCCCTGACATTGTCGCAGACATTTCGGCCCAAATGACGGAATACTTTGAGCTAAACATGACAGACGAACTGCCCCTTACGACAATTTGGGAGGCTCATAAGAGTGTTATACGGGGTCACCTCATTAAACATAAAGCACGTTTGCGGAGGCAGAGGAGAGACAGATATGACCAACTGCTTTCGGACATTAAGTTATTGGAGGACATACATAGAAAGGACCCCTTAAACAGAGAGAGTGAAACTGACCTGACTAAAGCCAGAAACGATTTTAATCAGCTCCTCCAGGAGGAGAATCATAAAATTGCGACTTGGCTCAATCAGAGGTACTATGAGGGAGGTGACAAGGCTGGGAAACTCTTGGCGAGAACGCTTCGAAGATCCCAGCTCAAAGCGTATGTTTATTCTATGAGAGATCACCCAGGCGCAGTTCATAAGGATAGCCAGGGCATAGCAGAGATTTTCCGGCTTATGGTGTCTCATGAAAACACGGGTCTTTCTCGGAGACTACTGGTCCGAGAATATCTTAAGGGTACTAAAATGAAAGCGCTGGACATAGAGGCAGCTGATAGCCTTGACTCCCCCCTGACTAGAGAGGAGATAGAAGACGCTCTGAAGAGTCTCCCAAGTGGGAAGTGCCTTGGTCCGGATGGACTGGGCTCAAAATACTATAAGACCTTTTTGTCAATACTCTTGCCACACTTACAATCCATGTTCAACTCTTTGTCTGGTGATAAGACTCTACCTCCTTCTATGCTTGCTGCATATATTACGGTAATTCCGAAGCCGGGAAAACCGCCCGATAAACCGCAAAGTTACAGACCAATATCTCTGCTAAACGCAGATGTCAAGATCTTGGCTAAGGTGTTGGCGAACAGAGTTAATAAATTTCTTCCCAGGCTGATCGATTTAGACCAGGTTGGGTTTGTTCCTGGTCGAGAGGCCAGGGACAATACCCTCAAAGTCATGCAGCTGATCTCACACTCGGTCAAAGGGGGACTGCCGCTCGCCCTGTTATCAACAGATGCAGAGAAAGCTTTTGACAGGGTGAGCTGGCAGTTCCTCAGGGATACCTTGAGGGAGGTGGGCTTTGGAGATCGATTTATAGAGCTGGTTTTCTGCCTTTACTCGAAACCCACCGCGAGGGTCAGGGTAAATGGCCTTTTGTCTGAGCCATTTGCTATCTCCAATGGGACTAGACAGGGGTGCCCCCTGTCCCCCTTGCTGTTCGCCATTTCGGTTGAGGAATTGGCATGCAACATCCGAGACAACCGCAGCATAACGGGTTATTCAATAGGAGACCGAGAATACAAAATAAGCATGTACGCTGACGACCTGCTTTTCACTTTGAGTGACTTGAGGACATCTGTCCCTGCCCTTTTGTGGGAGTTTTCTAGATACGGTGAAGTGTCTGGCTTTCTGTTAAACGCCACCAAATCAGAGGTATTAGGGGTCAACCTAGAACAGTCTGTTAAAGACTGGCTACGCGACTATAGTCCGTTTCAGATAAGAGACAAGCATCTGAAATATCTAGGAGTCTATCTTGCTGCTTCTGTCCAGGTTATATTTGAATCCAACTATGCGACACTCCAACGTGAGGTCGCAGCGGACCTATCTGTATGGAAACACAAACACATCTCATGGTTGGGGCGGATCAGTGTAGTGAAGATGAACGTTCTTCCTAGACTGCTATACCTGTTCCAGACATTGCCCATCCCGCTCCCACAAGCTTTCCTCCTACAGTTCCAAAACCTTCTTGAGGAATATATATGGCAGGGAACTAGGCCGAGGATTAATAGGCAGACTATGTATAAACCCAGAGAGGTGGGCGGACTAGCCCTCCCAGACATAAAGCTTTACAGAAAAGCCGTGATTATACAGAGAGTGGTTGAGTGGTGCCAGGGAAACCCACAAAAAGACTGGATTTCTATGGACAGAGTGATCCTTCAGGTCAGTGACCTGAGGCCTTTGTTGTGGATCAATGGTAAATACAGACCCTCGGAGATAGAGGGATTCCCCCTTTTGGAGGAGCTATTTGTCACATGGGATACCACATTGCGCACTGACTCCCGCATTTCCACCCCAGTTTCGCCTCTTACGCCCATTTTTGGCAACCCAGACCTGCCTCTACAGCTCAGGGCGTCAGCGGAACGGAGCACCCCCTTTATTAATCGGGTGTCTAGCCTGGTACATGGGGGGCGACTAAAATCAAAAGACAATATAATGCTGGACTCCCCGGACCTCTCCCTGACATGGTTCTCTTACTTACAGATAGGCCACTTTATCAACACCCACAAACACAAACAGCAGTTGTTGAGGGACCCCTCCCCTTTTGAGTCTTTATGTATTCAAAGTAATGTGGCTGGGCATCTGGTCTCCCTCATCTACACTCTACTCCTACAGCCGAGAGATAGCCCCCTTCCAAACTACACAAGAGCATGGCACAAGGAGCTGGGCTCCGAGCTTTCTAATGAGGATTGGCAACGGATTTTCCGAGCCGTAAAAACACTGTCGGTCTCTGCCCGTATGCAGGAATCACATTATAAATTCTTGAGTCGGTGGTACCTTACGCCGTCTAGGCTTAAGACAATTTATCCAAGAGTCTCTGAGAAATGCTGGAGGGGGTGTGGGGGCACAGGCTCGGTACTGCACATTTGGTGGGACTGCCCGCTCTTGCTGGACTTCTGGTCTTCTGTCTGGCAGGAGATTCAGAAATTGCTGGATATTGATATTCCGAAACTCCCAGAAACTCTGCTTTTCCATTTCCCCACCAAGGTGGAGAATAAGGTGAAAAAGAACCTTCTAATGCTGATGCTGTCGGGGGCTAAGAACCTGATACCTCAGCGTTGGAAATCCCCCCAAATACCTACCCTTGCGGATTGGAGACAAAATGTGCAGAGTATCCTCCTTCTGGAGAAATATCATTATGTTAAGACTGCGACACTGGGAGCATACACAGAAATGCTATTGCTGTGGGAGGGTGCCGGGACAGAGAGAGACTAGCAGGTCCTGTGGCTTAAAATAGCAGACTGTCCTGGAGTGGTGTATGCCCTATGCTTTAAATTCCTTTTTTTTTTTTTTTTTTTTTTTTCCCCCCATCCCCCTGAATCCGCCCTTCCTTCCCTCTTTTCTCCGGATTTCCTTCTCTTTCCCTCCTTTCCCTTGCTTGCCCCTTTTCTACCCATCTATAACCTACTCTCCCTGGCCTCCTTGAATGAGTATATGCTGAGAGGTGAGGGAAACTGGAACACAGGCACTGAGCGGCAAACCGGGTAATATTTAATATGTTTGTATATCTTAGACTCGTATTGTCTATGTCTGTTTTAGTCATTTAAGCATCATGTCTTTGCTGTAAAAGACATGTAATTAGTTGTTGGAAATTTTTTGAAAATTGTAAGTGAAGAGCTAATCATTACTCCTGATCTTAAAGGACATTAAATTGCTGGTAGATTGCTGTACTCATCTACTTACTGCTCGGGGATCCCGAGTTATTGGAGTCCCACAGATTGTTAAGCATAGCTACTGGCAGAATTGTACTTATTGTTTTTCTGTAAGTTTCTTTTTCTCAATAAAGCTCTTTTGAAAAAAAAAAAAAAAATGAAATAAATACACAACATAATATAGCTAACTTCTTTTTTATTTTTTTGGAAAAAATCTATTTGCACTATGTTTAAGCCATGTAATACAAGTCCCACTCTCCACTTTGCACCAAATTTGACGCAACACTTTTTGCACCAATTATGACGCAAACTCCTAAACAACCCACACACTAGTGAATTTTTCAACCACTTTTGATTGGAATATGTATAATCACATAATTTATGACATAAGCCAATCTGATTCAAATATACATTTTAAACTATCACTAACTAATCAAATTGCTCGATACTTTTGTCATTGATTGCTCATCAGAACTTGTGCATGCCATTTTTTACATTGTGTATTATACTTTGAAAGTATGTATATGTGAAATTAGTATTAAAGATAAACATTGATGCTGACATTAGGATACACAGTATAATATTTTAGACAATGATTTTAAAATTCGAATTGATGTTTGATTCAATATAATCTTAAACTGAAAGATCAAAAGGGATAGTTTACCTAACATTAAACTGTCATGAATCAGATACAGCAGAAATTAAAATCACCTCTTTACTGTCGTGCTATGTTCAGTGTATTTCTTCCTTCTCTTGAATTTCTTTTTTAGTAAGAAATGTCATCTTATATGCCAGCCCATTTTCTAACACCTGTGTAGGGGTGGTTTTTAAAACTAGATTGCAATCAGGAGGGGTTACACAGGTTCAGAGAAAAAACTGTCCCAGCTCTTAAAATATCCATTGATTGCAAATAAATACATATGATACCCTGATTATATGTTAAATGCGCAATTATTCCTGCTCAGAATAATAATAAATTTACACTATATACATATAGTGGTATAAATAAACACAGAGATATGAAAGACAACATTGTTTAGAAGACAAAAAGAAATTTAGGGACATGTAAGTTTGCAAAAGATTTCTGACATAACACACACACTCACACACACACACATTTATATATACAAGTATGTGCAAAGATATATGTACAAATTCTAGCATTAATAATCTTTTATAAAAAAAAAATCATGAGATAAAAGCATACAAATACACATTCATTTATGTGAAAGTATCATATAACAAATACATATAAAAATAACTTTCTATGAGATATTGTTTGTTGAGGTATAAATGTAGCTATTTCTTGGACATTAACAGATGAAAAACAAAAGATTAGTTTTAGAGAAATGGTATAAATAAAGTTGGGGAAAACCCGAATAAACGCAACATCGATAACTGTTTGCTAACAACAGTCCGATGCTCATTGCGCCGTACTTTAAGTGCGTTTTTGTTGTTTTTATTTAATACATAAGAGCATTGTATCTGGCGAGCGTATTGACGCCGGCGAATGCAGCTAGATTGACGCTTTGATAAATATCCCCCTAAATCTGCTACATACAGTATATGTCCTAAATTAGCCTCAGCAGAGGTGATAAGGTGCTAACAGAATGACAGAATGCAATTTGCTCCTCCACACAAAGCAAGTGGTGGTTGCGGGGAGAAGTTTGGCCATTGAAAAACAATTGCAGTAAACAAGGTGTAAATATATTTAAAACATTTTCACACTTGGACAGTATGTAAATGTCTGAAATACTATAGAAACATTGCAATTACAAGGAGTTTTATATCCCTTTAATTTATTGTGTGGAGTTCACTATGTATAGTTAAATTAATTATAAATTTGGCGGTTAATTGCACAGGTGGAGAGGATGCCCATTACATTGAGAGATTTTACTCCTAACTACTCCTAACTACTCTGTTATGATTATAGACAGCACTGGCTCCCAAATCTGCACTGGTGACAGCAAGGACATAGCACACTATGGGCTAGATTACAAGTGGAGTGCTAAATATTGCAAGCAATATTAGTGCTACACTTCGTAATACCCGCCCCTGATAATTTGTGCTGGTATTACAAGTTAATCTCAATGTGAACACTAGCTCGTGTTCGCATTGCTAGGAAACATTATGCTCACGAGAGTGCTCTTCCATAGGCTCCTATGGGAGCCTCGTTTTGATGCCTGAGGCTATGTTGCCAATACCTTTAAAATATTTTTTGCCTCCGCCTGAGAGGTTCAAGGGGGGCAAAGCGCCCATTGTAAACATCAGTCCCCAAAAATTCATTTGGGGTGGATGCCAGAGGATCGGCGGGGGGGCCCCTTGAACTCCTCAGGCGGAGGCAAAAAAAATAGTGAAGATGAGGGAATTACAGTGCAGCGTATATATGTCTGAGTAACATCAAATGCAATGGGGGATATGTATCAAGTCGTCAACCGCAAATACTCCTGAATTCCACAACGTAATTGTTGCGAGATTGATCCGACCTAGTTATCAAAGCCTACAGACCGGCAAAAGTTGAAATTTGCGACGTAACATACGATCCGCTGGTCTCAATCAGACGCAGATTGATGTTTACGTCATTATAGATGTTCTGAATACACATTCAGCTCTATCTGACACTTTTTGCCAGTTATTAAATTTCTAACCGGTACGCACGTGGCTATTCCGGCCCAGCGTACCTGGTTTTCAATCCAATGGGAGTTTGAAAGCAGCGAAAGCTTATGTTCGATTCTGCCAGATATCCCATTGATTTATATGATTGAAAACAAGTAACATTTACACCTAACACCCTAACATAAGCCCCGAGTCTAAACACCCCTAATCTGCCGCCCCTGACATCGCCGCCACCTACATAATGTTATTAACCCCTATTCTGCCGCTCCCAGACATCGCCGCCACCTACATAATGTTATTTACCCCTATTCCGCCGCTCCCCGACATTGCCGCCACCTACATAATGTTATTAACCCCTATTCTGCCTCTCCCCGACATCTCCCCAACCTAAATAAAGTTATTAACCCCTATTCTGCCGCTCCTTGACCCTGCTGCCACTAAATTAGCGTATTAACCCCTAAACCTCTGGCCTCCCACATCAATACCACTAACTAAACCTATTAACCCCTAAACTGCCAACTTTAAATTAAAATTACAACATCCCTATCTTAAAATAAATTTAAACTTACCTGTAGAATTAAAATAAACTATATTAAACTATTAATTAACCTACCCTATTATACTACAATTACATTAAATTACCAATTAAATTAACTAAATTACATATTAAAAAACCCTAACCCTACTCAAATTATTTAAATATAGTATTTAACCTTATTAAAAATTACTAAATTACGGGAACAAAAACACATTATCAAAAATAAAAAAGAATTACACCTAATCTAATAGCCCTATCAAAATAAAAAAGCCCCCCAAAATAAAAAAAACTTTAGCCTAAAATAAACTACCAATGACCCTTAAAAGGGCCTTTTGTGGGGCATTGCCCAAAAGAAATCCGCTCTTTTACCTGTAAAAAAAAATACAAACACCACCAACAGTTAAACCCACCACCCAACCAACCAACCAACCAACCCCCCCCAATAAAAAAACATATCTAAAATAACCTAAGCTCCCCATTGCCCTGAAAGGGGCATTTGTATGGGCATTGCCCTTAAAAGGGCATTTAGCTATTTTACTGCCCAGACCCTAATCTAAAAAATAAAACCCACCCAAAAAACCCTTAAATAAACCTAACACTAACCCCGACGATCCACTTACAGTTCTTGAAGTCCCGCTTGAAGCATCCATCCAGCCGGCAAAAAGTCTTCATCTGGGCGGCAAGAAGTCTTCATCCGGGTGACCTCTTCTTTCTTCATCCATCCGGCGCAGAGCAGGTCCATTCTGAAGACATCTGGCGTGGAGCTCCTCTTCATACGGTCACCGCCGTAAACTGGAACTTCAATGTAAGCGACGTCATCCAAGATGGCGTCCCTTGCATTCCTATTGGCTGAAAGGTTCCAATCAGCCAATAGGATTTGAGCATCTCTCATCCTATTGGCTGATCAAAGTGTATTGTCTAGTGTTAGTATTAGGTTTATTTAAGGTTTTTTTTGGGTGGGTTTTATTTTTAGATTAGGGTCTGGGCAGTAAAAGAGCTAAATGCCCATACAAATGCCCTTTTCAGGGCAATGGGGAGCTTAGGTTATTTTGGCGGGGTTGGTTGGTTGGTTGGGTGGTGGGTTTTACTGTTGGGGGGTGTTTGTATTTTTTTTACAGGTAAAAGAGCTGATTTCTTTGGGGCAATGCCCCAGAAAAGGCCCTTTTAAGGGCCATTGGTAGTTTATTGTAGGCTAGTTTTTTTTTTTATTTTGTGGGGGCTTTTTTATTTTGATAGGGCTATTAGATTAGGTATAATTCTTTTTTATTTTTGATAATGTGTTTTTTTTATTTTTCGTAATTTAGTGTTTTTTATTTTTTGTAACAGCGTTTATTTTTTTTTGTAATTTAGTAATTTTTAATAAGATTAAATAGTATATTTAAATAATTTGAGTAGGGTTAGGGTTTTTTAATATGTAATATAGTTAATTTAATTGGTAGTTTAATTTAAGGCTAATTAATAGTTTAAAAATAGTTTATTTTAATTCTACAGGTAAGTTTAAATTTATTTGAAGATAGGGATGTTGTAATTTTAATTTAAAGTTAGTGGGTTGTTAGGTTTAGGGGTTAATAGCTTAATTTAGTTTATGGTGATGTGGGGGGCTGGCGGTTTAGGGGTTAATAGGTTTAGTTAGTGGGAGTGATGTGGGAGGCCAGAGGTTTAGGGGTTAATACGTTTATTTAGTGGCGGCGGAGCCCGGGAGCGGCGGGATAGGGGTTAATAACTTTATTTAGGTTGCGGCGGGATCCAGGAGCGGTGGGATAGGGGTTAATAACTTTATTTAGGTTGCGGCGGTGTCAGGGAGCAGCGGGATAGGGGTTAAACATTTTAGTATAGTGGCTGCGTTTAGTGACAGGGTATAAATAAAGTTGGGAAAAAGCCGAATAGACGCAAGATCGATAACTGTTAGTTAACAACAGTCCGATGCTCATCACCCCGTACTTTGTGTGCATCTTTTTGCCGGCTTTTTTATAAATATGGAGATCGTATTCAGGTCCGAGGCCGCTATGTTAGGCGAGCGTATTGATGCTGTCGAATGCAACACAATTGACGGCTTGATAGATATCCCCCAATGGAAGCAGCATATCAGTTCCGTTGTCGAGATTTGCTACCTGTGCTTGAGCACATGCGCAGCGAGTGAAGTTATGGTGAGAATTGGCTGATCCTCTGTCAGAAGGCTGATTCCACATCACCGGAAGTGACATGATTGGCTAATCTGATTAATTGGCTGATCTTTCAGAACATCCAATTCGGAATGGCTTTTTGCATCACCAGGTGTAATGTGTTTCGATTTACTACAGTGTAGGGAGGTCTAAGATCCGTATCCCGCTAGTCAAACAGCCAATGCTCAATGCATGCAATGTTAGGGTGGTAGTGCAGCTGACATAAACGGTGTTCCTACCCACAGATTATAGAAACAGTCCAACAAAAAGCAATCAGCTTAAACTTGGGTCTTGCATAAAGTATAACATATATTAGTCAATGCCAACACGTGCAGAGAAGTGTCAGACAGGAACGCTGCGCATCTAATGAAGAGCCTTAAAGAAACATTAAACACTTGCACCTAGATTACAAGTTTTGCGCTATAGAGGGTGCGAAACTAACGCAACAAAAGTTGCATTATTTCACCCTCCCTAGCGCTGCCATTACAAGTTTCTAAAAAGCCGCCTTGTGCGTGCGATATGGTGGCAATAAGCTTCATACTGCACAAAATCCAAGGGCTGCTTTGACTTGCTCCTGCACGCTTTCCACATAGACATCAATGGGGAGAAGGTGTTAGAAAAAAACAACTGAAGCACGGAATGGTGATTGCCGTAACGCAACTCCATTGATGTCTATGGGGAAAAAAAGCTACTTTTAAACCTAACACCCTAACATAAACCCCAAGTTTAAACACCCCTAATCTGCTGCTCCTGACATCGCCGACACCTAAATAAAGTTAAAAACTCCTAATCTGCCGCTCCCGACATCGCTGCCACTAATAAAAGTTATTTACCCCTATTCCACCACTCCCCGACATCACCACCACTATAATAAAGTTATTAACCCCTATTCCCCCACACCCCAACATCGCTGACACTATAATAAAGCTATTAACCCCTATTCTGCCACTCCCTGCCACAGCCGCCACTAAATAAAGTTATTAACCCCTAAACCTCTGGCCTCCCACATCACCGCCACTAAATAAACGTATTAACCCCTAAACCACGAGCCAAAACCACCATCTTAAAATAAATAATAACTTACCTGTGAAATTAAAAAACCTAAGTTTAAACTAACAATTAACCTAACATAACTATTATACTAAAATTAAAATAACTACCAATTAAATAAACTTAAATTAAAAAAACCTAACACTACTAAAAAAATGTAAATCTAAAATTACAAAAAATAAAAAATACTAAATTACAAAAAAATAACAAACACTAAATTACAAAATATAACAAACTAAATTATACAAAATAAAAACAATTACACCTAATCTAATAGCCCTATAAAAATAAAAAAGCCCCCCCCAAAATTTAAAAAAAAAAACATGCCTACAATAAACTACCAATAGCCCTTAAAAGGGACTTTTGTAGGGCATTGTCCTAAAGAAATCAGCTATTTTACCTGAAAAAAAATACAAAGACCCCCCCAACAGTAAAACCCACCACCCAACAAACCCCCCAAAATAAAAACCTAACTCTAACAAAAACTTAAGCTACCCATTGCCCTGAAAAGGGCATTTAGCTCTTTTGCATTGCCCTTAAATGGGCATTTAGCTCTTTTGCATTGCCCTTAAAAGGGCATTTAGCTCTTTTAAAAAAGCCCAAACCCTAATCTAAAAAAAAAAAACACTCCAAAAAGTTAAAAAAAAACTAACACTAATCCCCGACGATCCACTTACAGTTTCTGAAGTCCGGACATCCAGGCGGTGAGATGTTTTCATCTAGGCAGCGAGGTCTTCATCCATCCAGACGGCATCTTATATCTTCACCCAGATGGATGTTCGGGAGCAGCGGAATAGGGGTTGATAGCTTTATTATAGCATTGGCGATGTCGGGGAGCGGCGGAATAGGGGTAAATAATTTTTATAAGTGGCAGCGATGTTGGGAGCGGCAGATTAGGGGGTAATAAATTTAATGTAGTGTTTGCGATGCGGGAGGGCGGCGAAATAGGGGTTAATAGGTAGTTTATGGGTGTTAGTGTACTTTGTGACATTTTAGTTATGACTTTTGTGTAAGTTTTGTTACGCAAAATCCATAACTACTGGTCTCAGATAGCTGGAACGGAAGCATTTTAGCCTCACCCCACAACCTGTTATACCGGCGCTATGGAAATCCCACGCAAAAACGTAATTTTTTTTACTGCAGGATTGATGTTGCGTTACAAGCTAAAATCCTTGCGGTATAGCTATACCGACAAGACTCGAAATTGCTGTTTTTTCAACGTTAAAACCGTAACGCAAAACTCGTAATCTAGGTGTTGATAAATGCTAGATAGAATTAAGCATTCAAAGAAAAGATTAGTCTGAGAATAACATGTAGATGTATTTTTTAAAGTTTCATTAAATGTTTAAATAGTGACAGAATAAGTGTAAAGTTTTAGTGTCTATAAAACAATGGGAGCTGCCATGTTGTAACTTAGGTTACCTTATCTGCTGTGGCCAATTAAAGACAGTTAGGAACAGTTCACTAGAGTGTGCAACCAATGGCTGTGTGGAATATAATGTTGTTCTGCACTTTCCTTTCTAACAGGAACTAAAATTCTCACAATTTCAGAATGGAATTACAGGAAAAAGGGACAAAATAAAAAATGAGTATATTGCAGAGGTTTTCTTATATATACGATTTATCATTTTATATTACCATCTCAAAGTGTTTAATGTCCCTTTAATACTTTATTTCAGCTCTCCAAGAGCGCTAAATTTACGGGGGCTATTATGTGTTGTAAAAACTTGTGGTCTTTAATCACATTAGAAATTGTGACAAAATTAAAAACTCAGATTTTATGGAAAAATTAAAATTCATATTGAAATTGTCTAGGAATTATCTAGAAAAAGACTATTTAAGGCACACAGTAGAAATCAGAATATAACTTCACATGCAAAAAATTGCTATGAAATTTATATTCATGTTAGGAATTAATTCAGAGGGTATTGTCATCCTTTTTTGTAAAATCTGTTTCCGCACCTCTGCTAGTGGTCTGAACAGGAGTGTTCCATGGGTGTAGCTGAAATTTCACCGCCAGTTCAGGCATTTCACCCAGCAGATCTTGCTGTAAAATACCATACGGTGAAACCAGAATAATCAGATTTTTATTCTCTGCAGGATTTCATTTTTAAAGTGCTCCTCCTGTTCGCTTCCTGCAATGAAGTTTCACTTTCCAGCAAGCCCCGTAGGGACAGCTTCTTTTTTTAGATAATTCCCAGAGGGCAGGGCCTACAATTGTCAACAAGGATTTCCACGTCTGATCTAGCAAAGTTTGACTATTGTTCCCATAATTTGAGGGATCAGGAAGTGCTCAAGTGCAGTGATCGTGTATAATATGAGTGTGAGTGACTGTGATATTAATCAAAGCATCAGAGATTCAGCAAATAATAAAGGAAGGTTTATGATGCAATCATGGCAAGTGTAAGGAATACACGATGAAGCCAGTAACCAGGAAGTGTGATAAACTAAAAAAAAGTCACACTTAATAAAAATCACAACGAAACAGAATCGAGTAAAAACAAAAAAAAGGAAGCGTGAGCCACCTGGAAGAGAAAATACATTGGACAGAGACTCTGATTCAGTCAACGCAAGTTCCCTTATAAAAGTATATCAGGAGAATTTTAAAGGAGGTTGCAAATGCAAACCCGTTCCAAAATATTTTAAAACCATCAGTTTTTCTTGGCTGTTTTGTAGTTTATTTTCAACATAACATTTTTGTAAATAATCCATTACCATGTTACATAACACTTTTTTTTATCAAAAAGTTCAAAATAAAGTTCTAATCACACTTGTAAACACATTTATACAAATCAAATATGAACATCTAAAAGTTCAATAAAGAATTCAATGAAATGTTTAGAGATCTAAACATGGTAATTATAAAATAAATTTAAAAAAATATAAAATTGTTAGTTGCTTACTAGTTAAGATTTAATATTCATGGTTAAGTTAAAACTAGAATTCAACAATTAGCATAATTCCAAACTGTTCTTGATCTGCCCTGTCAGGGCAATGGCACAGTTCAGCCCATGCTACACCCCGACGCCATAAAATCGCCCCCAAAGAACGGCACACCCAGGCTTTTGTAGTGGTCTGCCCACCAAACACTGGTAAACTGTTGCTCACAAGTCCCGTCCCCCCACTTACCTGTCCCAGAAACCCTCTGGGAAATGTTGTAAGTTATGTATTAGACTGTCAATATCAATGTTAAGTTAATTATCTGTCTTGTTTTACATTTATTTTGGATTCTTCTTTGAAGGTGATGTGAAAACCTACATAGAAATTTGGTTTTCACTGTTATATCATTTTTCAATTCAAATGTTTGTTTGTTTTTTTCAAATGAATTGAATGTTAAATGTTGATTGGAATGAGTTAGATTAAATTTTTTTTTTATAAATTATACAAAAGATGTAGGTGATCAAAAAGAGCTGGAGGGATTAGTAAAATGATCAACAAGGGGTTATGTTCTTAGGAACTGGTAGTCCAATTTATTTAAGAACTTACCTGATAAATTAATTTCTTTCATAGTGGTAAGAGTCAATGAGCTAGTGTCGTATGGGATATACATTCCTACCAGGAGGGGGCAAAGTTTCCCAAACCTCAAAATGCCTATAAATACACCTCCCACCTCACATATACCTTAGTTTAACGTGTAGCCAAGAAGTGAGGTGTAAAAGAAGGAGTAAAAACCATACAAAAAGAGGAACTGGAAAAAATAAAGTGTTTTTTACAAAAAAATCAAAACCACAAAAAAGTAGGGTGGGTCTCATGGACTCTTGCCATTATGAAAGAAATGAATTTATCAGGTAAGTTCTTACATAAATTATGTTTTCTTTCATGTAAGTGGGAAGAGTCCATGAGCTAGTGATGTATGGGATATAATACCCAAGATGTGGAAATCCACGAGTCACTAGAGAGGGAGGGATAAAATAACAACAGCTAAGAAATGAAATCCAAAAGAATAATTAAGTTTTCTTAAAAATTTCAAAAAAACTCAAATCAAAGGCATTAGAATCAAACTGAGACAACTCCCTGAAGAACCTTTCTACCAAAGGCTGCTTCCGAAGAAACAAACACATAAAAATGGTAAAATTTAGTAAAAGTATGCACCTATTGATGTTGTTAGAATTCACAACCTTAGGCAAAAATTTAAATGAAGTCCGCAAAACAGCTTTATCCTGATGGAAAATCAGATAAGGAGACTCACAAGAGAGAGCAGACAATTCTGAAACTCTTCTAGCAGAAGAGATAGCAAAAAGAATAACACTTTCCAATAAAGTAATTTAATATCCAGAGAATGCATAGGCTCAAAAGGAGGAGCCTGTAAAATCTTCAAAACCAAATTGAGACTCCAAGGAGGAGAAATAGATTTAATAACTGGTTTGATATGAATCAAAGCCTGAACAAAACAATGAATATCAGGAAGTTTAGCAATCTTTCTATGAAATAAAACAGAAAGAGCAGAAATGTGTCCTTTCAAAGTATTTGCAGACAAACCCTTATCCAAACCATCCTGAAGAAGCTGTAAAATCCTAGGAATTTTAAAAGAATGCCAAGAATAAATATGAGTGGAACACCATGAAATATAGGTTTTCCAAACCCGATGATAAATTTTCCTTGAAACAGGCTTACGAGCCTGTATCATAGTGCTAATCACTGAGTCAGAGAAACCTCTATGACTAAGCACTAAGCATTCAATTTCCATCCCATCAAATTTAGAGATTTGAGATCCTGATGGAAAAACGGCCCTTGAGACAGAAGGTCTGGCCTTAAAAGAAGTGGCCAAGGTTGGCAACTGGACATCCCGACAAGATCTGCATAACAAAACCTGTGAGGTCATGCAGGAGCTATCAGAAACACATAAGATTGTATCATTATGATCTTGGAGATCACCCTTGGAAGAAGAAACAGAGGCGGAAAAATATAAGCAGGTTGGTAAAACCAAGGAACTGCTAAGGCCACCTGAGGATCCCTGAACCTTGAAATGTATCTGGCAATCTTCTTGTTTAGATGGGAGGCCATCAGATCTATTTCTGGAAGACCCCACATCTGTACAAGATCAAAAAAACACATCTGCATAGAGAGACCACTCCCCCGGATGTAACGTCTGATGGCTAAGATAATCTGCTTCCCAATTCTCTACACCTAGGATATGAATTGCAGAAATTTGACAAGAGTTGGATTCCGTCCAAGAAAGTATCCAAGCTACTTCCTTCATTGCTGAAGGACTGCGAGATTCTTCTTGATGATTGACATATGCCACTGTTGTGACATTGTCTGTTTGAAAACGAATGTAAAGTTCTCTCTTCAATAGAGCTCACACGTGAAGAACTCTGAAAATAGCATGGAGTTGTAAAATATTGATTGGCAACCTCACCTCTTGAGGGTACCAAACCCCTTGTGCTGTCAGAGACCCCCAGACAGCTCCCCAACCTGTTAGACTTGCATCTGTTGTGATCACAGTCCAGGTGGGATGAACAAATGAAGTCCCTTGAACAATAATGTGATGGTCTAACCACCAAGTCAGAGTGTTGGGATTTAAGAAGATCAGTTGTGATATCTGAGTATAATCCCTGCACCATTGGTGCAACATGCAAAGCTGTAGAGGCCTCGTATGAAAACAAGCAAAGGGGATCGCGTCCGATGCTGCAGTCATAAGACCTAAAACTTCCATGCACATAGCCACTGAAGGGAATGATAGAGACTGAAAGTTTAGACAAGCTAAAACTAACTTCATCCGTCTCTTGTCTGTCAGAGAAAGAATCATGGACACTGAATCTATCTGGAAACCTACGGCTAGATTTAGAGTTCTGCGGCCAAAGGAGTGCGTTAGCTACGCGTGCTTTTTTTCTCCCGCACCTTTTAAATACCGCTGGTATTTAGAGTTCACAGAAGGGCTGCGTTAGGCTCCAAAAAGGGAGCGTATAGCATATTTACCGCCACTGCAACTCTAAATACCAGCGGTGCTTACGGACGCGGCCAGCTTAAAAAACGTGCTCGTGCACGATTCCCCCATAGAAAACAATGGGGCATTTTGAGCTGAAAAAAAAATTTTGAGCTGCAAAAAAGCAGCGTTCAGCTCCTAACGCAGCCCCATTGTTTTCTATGGGGAAACACTTCCTAAGTCTGCACCTAACACCCTAACATGTACCCCGAGTCTAAACACCCCTAACCTTACACTTATTAACCCCTAATCTGCCGCCCCCGCTATCGCTGACACCTGCATATTTTTTTAACCCCTAATCTGCCGCTCCGTACACCGCCGCAACCTACATTATCCCTATGTACCCCTAATCTGCTGCCCCTAACACAGCCGACCCCTATATTATATTTATTAACCCCTAATCTGCCGCCCCCAACGTCGCCTCCACCTACCTACAATTATTAACCCCTAATCTGCCGACCGGACCTCACCGCTACTATAATAAATGTATTAACCCCTAATCCGTCTCACTCCCGCCTCAATAACCCTATAATAAATAGTATTAACCCCTAATCTGCCCTCCCTAACATCGCTGACACCTAACTTCAAGTATTAACCCCTAATCTGCCGACCGGACCTCGCCGCTACTATAATAAAGTTATTAACCCCTAAAGCTAAGTCTAACCTTAACACTAACACCCCCCTTAGTTAAATATAATTTAAATCTAACGAAATAAATTAACTCTTATTAAATAAATTATTCCTATTTAAAGCTAAATACTTACCTGTAAAATAAACCCTAATATAGCTACAATATAAATTATAATTATATTGTAGCTATTTTAGGATTAATATTTATTTTACAGGCAAATTTCAATTTATTTTAACTAGGTACAATAGCTATTAAATAGTTATTAACTATTTAATAGTTACCTAGCTAAAATAAAGAGAAATTTACCTGTAAAATAAAAACTAACCTAAGTTACAATTAAACCTAAAACTACACTATCATTAAATTAATTAAATAAATTAACTACAAATAACTACAATTAAATACAATTACATAAACTAACTAAAGTACAAAAAATAAAAAAAGCTAAGTTACAAAAAATAAAAAAAATAAGTTACAAACATTTAAAAAATATTACAACAATTTTAAGCTAATTACACCTAATCTAAGCCCCCTAATAAAATAACAAAGCCCCCCAAAATAAAAAAATGCCCTACCCTATTCTAAATTAAAAAAGTTCAAAGCTCTTTTACCTTACCAGCCCTTAAAAGGGCCTTTTGTGGGGCATGCCCCAAAGAAAACTGCTCTTTTGCCTGTAAAAGAAAAATACAACCCCCCAACATTAAAACCCACCACCCACATACCCCTAATCTAACCCAAACCCCCCTTAAAAAAACCTAACACTACCCCCCTGAAGATCATCCTACCTTGAGTCGTCTTCACTCAGCCGAGCCACCGATGGAACTGAAGAGGAGATCCGGAGCAGCAGAAGTGATCCTCCAAGGGGCGCTGAAGAAGTCTTCCATCCGATGAAGTGATCCTCCAAGCGGCGCTGAAGAAGTCTTCCATCCGATGAAGTGATCCTCCAACCGACGAATCAAGGCTCCTCGCCGCTACTATAATAAAGTTATTAACCCCTAAAGCTAAGCCTAACCTTAAAACTAACAAGCCCCTAAGTTAAATATAATTTAAATCTAACGAAATAAATTAACTCTTATTAAATAAATTATTCCTATTTAAAGCTAAATACTTACCTGTCAAATAAACCCTAATATAGCTACAATATAAATTATAATTATATTGTAGCTATTTTAGGATTAATATTTATTTTACAGGCAAATTTCAATTTATTTTAACTAGGTACAATAGCTATTAAAGAGCAAAAGAGCAGTTTTATTTGGGGCATGCCCCGCAAATGGCCCTTTTAAGGGCTGGTAAGGTAAAAGAGCTTTGAACTTTATTAATTTAGAATAGGGTAGGGCATTTTTTTATTTTGGGGGGCTTTGTTATTTTATTAGGGGGCTTAGAGTAGGTGTAATTAGTTTAAAATTGTTGTAATATTTTTCTAATGTTTGTAAATATTTTTTTATTTTTTGTAACTTAGTTCTTTTTTATTTTTTGTACTTTAGTTAGTTTATTTAATTGTATTTATTTGTAGGTATTGTATTTAATTAATTTATTGATAGTGTAGTGTTAGGTTTAATTGTAGATAATTGTAGGTATTTTGTTTAATTAATTTATTGATAGTGTAGTGTTAGGTTTAATTGTAACTTAGGTTAGGATTTATTTTACAGGTAATTTTGTAATTATTTTAACTAGGTAGCTATTAAATAGTAAATAACTATTTAATAGCTATTGTACCTGGTTAAAATAAATACAAAGTTGCCTGTAAAATAAATATTAATCCTAAAATAGCTACAATATAATTATAATTTATATTGTAGCTATATTAGGGTTTATTTTACAGGTAAGTATTTAGCTTTAAATAGGAATAATTTATTTAATAAGAGTTAATTTATTTTGTTAGATTTAAATTATATTAAGGTGTTAGTGTTAAGGTTAGACTTAGCTTTAGGGGTTAATACATTTATTAGAGTAGCGGTGAGGTCCGGTCGGCATATTAGGGGTTAATACTTGAAGTTAGGTGTCGGTGATGTTAGGGAGGGCAGATTAGGGGTTAATACTATTTATTATAGGGTTATTGAGGCGGGAGTAGGCGGATTAGGGGTTAATACATTTATTATAGTAGCGGTGAGGTCTGGTCGGCAGATTAGGGGTTAATAATTGTAGGTAGCTGGTGGCGACATTGGAGGCGGCAGATTAGGGGTTAATAAATATAATATAGGGGTCGGCGGTGTTAGGGGCAGCAGATTAGGGGTTCATAGGGATAACGTAGGTTGCGGCGGTGTGCGGTCGGCAGATTAGGGGTTAAAAAATTATAATAGAGTGGCAGCGATGTGGGGGGGCCTCGGTTTAGGGGTACATAGGTAGTTTATGGGTGTTAGTGTACTTTAGAGCACAGTAGTTAAGAGCTTTATGAACCGGCGTTAGCCCAGAAAGCTCTTAACTCCTGACTTTTTTCTGCGGCTGGAGTTTGGTCATTAAGAGTTCTAACGCTCACTTCAGCCAAGACTCTAAATACCGGCGTTAGAAAGATCCCATTGAAAAGATAGGATACGCAAATGGCGTAGGGGGATCTGCGGTATGGAAAAGTTGCGGCTGGAAAGTGAGCGTTAGACCCTTTCCTGACTGACTCTAAATACCAGCGGGCGGCCAAAACCAGCGTTAGGAGCCTCTAAGGCTGGTTTTGACGGCTAACGCCAAACTCTAAATCTAGGCGCTAAAAAGGTGACCTTTGTCTGAGGAATCAAGAAACTCTTTTGTAAATTGATCCTCCAACCATGTCTTTGAAAAAACAACACTACTTGTTTCATGTGAGATTCTGCTAAATGAAAAGATTAAGCTAGTACCAAGATATCGTCCAAATAATTAAACACCGCAACACCCTCCTCTCTGATTAGAGATAGAAGGGCACCGAGAACCTTCGAAAAGATTCTGTTGCTAGGCCAAACCGAAGAGCAACATATTGGTAATGCTTGTCTAGAAAAGAGAATCTGAGAAAACGATAGTGGTCTGGATGAATTGGAATATGAAGATAAGCGTCCTGTAAGTCTATTGTGGACATAAAATGATCTTGCTGAACAAAAGTCAGAATAGTCCTAATAGTCACCATCTTGAAAGTTGGGACTCTTACAAAACAATTTTAAAATTTCAGATCCAGAATTGGTCTGAACAAATCTTTTTTCTTTGGGACAATGAATAGATTTGAATAAAAAACCAAAACTCGTTCCTGCAGAGGAACTGGAACAATCACCCCTGAAAGCTCTAGGTCTGAAACACACTTTCGAAAAGCCTGAGCCTTCACCGGGTTTTCTGGAACATGAGAATGAATGAATCTTCCCATGGGAGGTCTTATTCTGAAACCTATTCGATACCCCTGAGAAACAATATTCTGAATCCAATGATTTTGAACAGATACTGTCCAAATGTCTTGAAATAATTTCAATCTGCCCCACACCAGTTGAACTTTCATGCAGTCTTAGGGACTGGATTTGTTTTTTTATAAGGCTTGGATTTATTCCAATTCGGAGAAGGTCTCCAATTAGACCCAGAGGCCTTAGGGGAAGGAGAAGTCTTTTGTTCTCTATTCTGATTAAAGGAACAAAAACAATTGGGAGCTTTAAATGTACCCTTAAATTTCTTATCTTCGGGCAGAAAAACTCCCTTTCCCCCGGTGATAGTGGAAATAATAGAATCCAATTGAGAACCAAATAAATAACCCTGAAATGATAAAGATAGTAATCTAGATTTAGACACCATATCAGCATTCCAAGATTTAAGCCATAAAGCTCATCTAGTAAGAATAGCTAAAGACATAGATTTAATATCAATCTTAATTACATCAAGTATAGCATCACAAATGAAATGATTAGCATGTTGAAGTAAAAGAACAATGCTAGATAACTCAGGATCTGTTAACTGTTGAGCTAAACTGTCCAACCAAAAAGTTGAAGTAGCAGCAACATCAGCTATAGAAATAGCAGGTCTAAGAATATAGCCAGTATGTAAATATGCTTTTCTAAGATAAGATTCAATCTTCCTATCTAAAGGATCCTTAAAAGAAGTACTATCTTCTATAGGAATAGTAGTACGTTTGGCAAGAGTAGAAATAGCCCCCTCAACCTTAGGGACTTTTTCCCAAAACTCTAGATAAGCTACAGGTAAAGGATATAGCTTTTTAAACCTAGAAGAAGGGATAAAATAAGCACCAAGTTTAGATCATTCTTTAGTAAACATATGAGAAATAGCATCTGGAATAGGGAAAACTTCAGGAGCAACGTCTAAAGTTTTAAAAACAGAATTCAAACGTTTGCTATTTTTGTTATCAAGAGGACTAGATTCCTCAGTACCAGAAGTAAACAATACTTAATTTAATAAAGAACAAATATATTTAATCTTAAAAAGAAAGGTTGATTTATCAATTTCAATCTCTGAAGTAGGATCCTCTGAACCAGAGAAATCCTCATAAGCAGAAGATACTTCAGTATGCTGTCGATCAATACTAGTTTCTTCAGTTAGGAGAGACCTTTTATGTTTATTTGAAGGCGGAATAGCAGTCATAGCCCTCTCTATGGCTGTAGCAATATAATCTTTTATATCTACAGGAATATCATGTACATTAGACTGTGAAGGTTTAACAGTAGATGTATTTGTACTTATAGAAACATTATCAGCATGTAATAATTTGTCATAACAAGTGCCACATATTTGAGCTGAAGAAGTAAGATCAGCTAATTTACAACATACACACTTAGCTTTTGTAGAATTGTGTTCAGGCAGCTTAGTTCCTACAGTAACATCAGATGCAGGATCAGTCTGAGACATCTTGCAAAATTTAACAAAAAAAATAAATAAGATTTTAAACAAAATATCAAATCTCCTCAAAATAGCAGTTTCAGGAGTGGGAAAAATTCTTATGATAAAATTCTTTTAAACAAAAGTAAAATCAAAAGCAAGCGACCTAGCCCTCTAAGAATCAAATGAGAGCAGAGAGCAAAAGAGGGAGAGACTTAAAGGGACAATCAACACCAGAATTTTGGTTGTTTTAAAAGATAGATAATCCCTTTATTACCCATTCCCCAGTTTTGCATAACCAACACGGTTATATTAATATACTTTTTACCTCTGTGATTAACTTGTATCTAAGCATCTTCTGACAGCCCCCTGATCACATGACATTTTATTTATTATCTATTGACATTCATTTTAGCCAATTAGTGCAGTGTCTGCCACAATCCACAGGTGTGATCACAATGTTATCTATATGGTTTACATGAACTAGCTCTCCCCTGTTGTGAAAAACAAATAAAAAAGCATGTGATAAGAGGCGGTCTTCAAGGGCTTAGAAATTAGTATATGAGCCTTCCTAGGTTAAGCTTTCAACTTAGAATACCAAGAGAACAAAGCAAAATTGGTGATAAAAGTAAATTGGAAAGTTGTTTAAAATGTAATGCCCTATCTGAAACATGTAAGTTTTTTTTTTTTACTTGACTGTCCCTTTACTATAACAAATTTAGGCGCCAAAAAAGGCGCAAATGCAGAGAAAAAAACTTTTGGCGCCAAAGCTTAATAAGTGAAATGATGCGATTTGCGTCATAACAGGCGCGACTTCGCGGCAAAAAAACTTGTCGCAATAAATGACGTGGCTCGCGTCACGGCAAATGCAACTTCGAGCCAAAAAACTTTCGCGCCAAAAATTTTGCAATAAAGCATTCTGCGTCATCGCGAGCCTAAGCCCACGAAAATTTTTAATGAAATAGACTCCAAATTACAACTAAATGGAACCCCAGGTAAGCCTAAAAACTCCCATAAACTTAATTTCCATACTGAAATTTCCAGACTGCAAAGGGAAATACACAGACCTGACTCATGGCAAATATATACAATATACATTTAAAACTTTATTAGATAAAGTGCCAAACATAGCTGACAGCCAAACCAGTACTGAAACATATGAGCAGAGGTAATGGTAGAGGAGTATAATGTCGATCTGTAAAGGGAGGCAGCAGATGAATCTCTGTGACCGATTACAGAGAGCCTTAGAATAGATCTCCCATAGGTGAAAACATGGCATCATCAGGCAATACTCCCTTCACATCCCTCAGACAAACACAGTACTTTGAGATGAACTGGGCTTCAATATGCTTAGAAGTGCCTATCACAGAAGAAAAAATCAAACACAACTTACTTCACCACCTCCATGAGAGGCAAAGTTTTTAAAACTAAGTTATATGTGAGGTGGGAGGTGTATTTATAGGCATTTTGAGGTTTGGGAAACTTTGCCCCCTCCTGGTAGGAATGTATATCCCATACGTCACTAGCTCATGGACTCTTGCCACTTACATGAAAGAAAAGAAGAAGCAAGCTGCATATCACATATACTGTACATGTATATACACACACAAAGTCACATGTAAACCAATTGTACCTTCTGTGGCATGGGACAGATCAAAACCTAGGGGTTGGCAGTAGCCTGGAAGCTAAAGATAACACAAATAACTTAAAGGGATAGTAATGTTATATATATTTTTTCATTATTGTTTTTTTTTAGGTTTCAAAATAAGTATTACATACAATAACTGGTAAAACACAAAAGAAACATTTTAGAATAAAATGCCCAATACAAAGTAGCATCAAACATTTCAGGATACAAAAAAAAATGTCTGTATAAGATGTGAACAAACATAATAAACCTCAATTTACATTGTCCTCCCACTCTCAGGGGCCACTCTTGGGCCATGGAATAATACAACATCATTTAAACTGTATAGTAAGACTAAACATATATACTGTACTGTATATTAAGTAGTATTTACTATTACTTGAAAAGTATAATTTGTATAATGTCTCTGGTATTTTTTGTTTTTTGTAGGTTTGGGAGACTTAAGCCAGTAAGGCAACAAAGTACTTATAATAGCACATATGTGTTATCTTTAAAGAACATAATAAATATTAGTTAAAAAATTCAACTCTATGAGGCCTATTTAAGAAATGTCTTGCGGACCTGATCTGACAGTGTGGATCAGGTCCGCAAGACATCGCTGAATGCGGAGAGCAATACGCTCTCCGCATTTAACATTGCACCAGCAGCTCACAAGAGCTGTTAGTGCAACGCCGCCCCCTGTAGACTCGCGGCTCGATCGGGTTGAATTGTTGCGATTCCTGTCTGCCTGCTCAGAGCAGGCAGACAGGGTTATGGAGCGGCGGTCTTTGTGACCGCTGCTTCATAACTGCTGTTGCTGGCGAGTCGGAAGACTCACCAGAAACACGGGCCGACAAGCTCCTTTCGGAGCTTGATAGATAGGCCCCTATGCCTGTATGCTACTGACCTATATATAGACTATGGAGAGCCATACACTTGTGACTATATATATATATATATATATATATATATATATATATATATATATATATATATATATATATATATATATATATATATATTGTAAATATCAACATACCAACACATTATAAACTACTGAGTAAAAGAAAACAGGCCCAAGCCATCAGTCCTGCCAACACTAAGATCAGACTCTGCATCACAAGAACCTTTGGTCATACAAGATGTCTGATGCTTCAGGTCTGTTATATCGGTTGAGTGTCTTGGAGACAGTTTCTCAAATGTCTCTATTAATAATCATTCCAACTTAGATAGTGTTTATTTAGGATATGATGGATTTCTGCTTCCTCCACTAATGTAAGTAAATAAGGTACACATATAAGTAATTGTGTTCTATGTAAAAGGCAAGATTAAGATGATTTTGTGGTGAGTTACCATATTGATAGTTCAGAGATGATTGTTTTAGCTGGGTTACCAGGGGATGAGAGATGAGGTTGTGTGAAAGTTGGCACTCTGCCCAAACACTCCCTCAGTACTGTTATTTTTAATATATGGATCAGAAATTAATAACTACATTGAAAAATATTTAAAAACAAAATAAAAAATGTTTGTAAAGCATTGAAAGATGCCATTTTGCATTGTTTTTCAGTCTTTTGGCCTACCTTACCTATAGCCTCTTGAGTATAATTAATCTTCTCTCTTTCATTGTGGTAAACTAGGAAAAAATGTAAATGAGTTCCTGTGCATATCAAGATATATATATTGAATTTCAGAGTAAGCTTTTCTGGGGGTAGTGGAAAAAACTATGGAGCGTCCATTTTTTAATTTAATTTCCCTTTAACACCTCAACCATATAAACTGACAGGGACATGAATCATCTATTTGTAAGACTGAGTAAGTATTTAACCCACTTGGTATCAGATTTAGTGTAAGGAAAGGGTCTGGCCGGCCAGTCTATGTGACTTTTTTGCTGGCTGCCCCCATGAGTCCTCCTAACTGTTATTGTCCCTCGTTTTCCCACCCTACTCTGCCCATGTTCTCTCAACGCTCTGCCGGCCCTGCCCACAGCATTCCCCAGCGCTACCTATGGACCACCTTCCACCCACCCCACTGTCATTTGGTCCCACCCCTTCCCATCATGGCTCTAAAGACAACCGGGGGCCTCTGGGAAATGCCCCTGTTATAACTATTTTCTTGAGACACCACTGGCCATTAACTGTATACAGGCCTGCTGGTCATTACCTGTATAGTGTGTCCTGCTGGTCATTACCTGTATAGTGTGTCCTGCTGGTCATTACCTGTATAGTGTGTCCTGCTGGTAATTACCTGTATAGTGTGTCCTGCTGGTCATTACCTGTATAATGTGCACTGCTGGTCATTACCTGCATATTTGTGTTCTGCTGGTCATTACCTGTATAGTGGGTCCTACTGGTGATTGCCTGCATCCCATGTCCTGCTAGCTATTAAGTGCATACTATGTTTTGCTGCAAAATAAATCTTTATAAATGTTACAGCATCATCAAACAGTGCACACTAATACACACAAACACACACACACACACACACACACACACATATATATATATATATATATATATATATATATATGTGTGTATATGTGTGTGTGTGTATATACATATTTTGATTGAAAACTGTAGTTTTCTAATGCCCCCATCCCCAAAACAAAGAGGTTGAAGTGAGTTACATGGAATTCAGATCCCTTTATGAAAAGTGATTGCTTGATATGTGCTGGAGTTTATTTATATATTTCCATAACTGTCCACAGTAAAAAAAGATATAATAAACAATACTAAAGAGGATTGTTAAAGGGACAGTCTACACCAGAATTGTTATTGTTTTAAAAGATAGATAATCCCTTGTTTACCCATTCCCTAGTTTTGCATAACCAACACAGTTATATTTATATATTTTTTACCTCTGTGATTATCATGTATCTAAGCCTCTGCAGACTGCCCCTTTATTTGTTCTTTTGACAGACTTGCAGCTTAGCCAATCAGTGATGGCTCCCGGGTAACTTCAAGTGCACGAGCACAGTGTTATCTATCTGAAAAACATGAACTAACACCCTCTAGTGGTGAAAAACCTGTTAAAATGCATTCTTAAGAGGCGGCCTTCAAGGTCTAAGAAATTAGCATATGAACCTCCTAGGTTAAGCTTTCAACTAAGAATACCAAGAGAACAAAGAAAAATTGGTGATAAAAGTAAATTGGAAAATTGTTTAAAATTACATGCTCTATCTGAATCATGAAAGTTTATTTTGGACTAGACTGTCCCTTTAAGGAGTGAGTTCTTGGGCTACAAAGTACTGACATTTTTAAATACTTTATTAATGATTCAACTTTTACATGCAGTTCAGCAATCTAGAACATTAGAATGACTTATATTTTATGTCACCCATTCACTGAAAGTACTTAAATATCTTCATGATAGGGGGAGTGTCCTTGTAGCGACTCTGAGTGGTCGCAATTTCAGGAGCTCTGGAGGAAGTTAAGCTAATCTGCCGATTTTTCAAACCAAACAACGGCATCTAAAGAAGAAAACTCCTCTCTCAAGTCCACAAGGCTCTGTGGATCACATACATACCAAATTTGCTGTACTCATGACTCAGGAGCAGCTGAACGGAATAGCGGCTGATATCTACTAGACACACACCCCCCGGTAACACGGGTATCCTGCCTAATCAAGATTGAGGTCTATAACTTTAAAATTTGGACCTACAGCAAGCTACAAACCTCTTTTACCCGGACCCAGAAACTTAACTGCCATAGGTAACAAAACTCTATTTTGACGACTAGATGCACAATACTAGAGGGTAGAGGCACTCCTACAAACTCTGTACGACAGAGCACCATCTGCAGAGATCTTGGAACAGTATATAATGGGGCACGCAGCATCAACTGTGACTACCGGACACTCACACATATTACCTACAACCAACCTCAGTGAGTACCAGGAAGTAGAAACAGCCCTTCAAGTATTTAGTGACTTAGGGGGTCCCCAGGAGGACAAACCACCTTATACACAGGCTACATTGGGGGCTCTGAAACATCTGGCTGCTCCGACGGGCCCGGAGCAGTCAAAAGAGGAAAGGGAGTCTTAATGCCTCTGAAACTACCCGCTTCACAGCACCTGATTCTGGTACATCAAGGGGACAAGGTTGAGATGCGCTATCCTGATCATGGGGCAAAGCAAGATGCTCTCTGTAAATAAGACAGCAGACCCAATCCAGTACTTAAGCAGGTGACACTTAAGGGACTTTCTTCTATGAAAGGACTGGAAATTAAGTATTGTGTCTGGATATATCCTGCTCTCTCAAATTGCAATATGTCTGCACGAAAGGTTGGAGTGGGATGTAGCAGCAGATCTCTACTTGCTTGGACTGTATGACTACACCAATGTTTTTTCAGCCCTATACCTATTTTATTATTTTAAGAAGGGGGAATGGTACACTTCCCTGGGAAAATGTTATCCAGCCATTTATTGTCTGGGACTACGTCATCACTTCTTTAGGTGAAACCACTTACATTTTTTCTGTTTATGGAATTAACTTACAGTTAGTAAACTGTTATTGCACTAAACATCTCAATGTCTTCTTCAGCATTTTGAGTCTATATACTCATAGCAACAAATACATATGTTCAGGTCCTGCGGTCAGCGGCTGAGGCCGTGGTGTGGAGCTATTTTCATCTTAAAATCTGACACATTGCAATTTTATCAGTTGGCACCTATACGCTGTACCACTGGCTTTTATAGATAATATGGCTCCATCTGTGTTAAATTCACCAATGTTATTTTACCATTAACTCTCTTAAAGTACTTTTATTATAGTCCTAAGGCAAAGATCTAGATATAGGTTATTCGAAATGTGACTTCCTATTGACTATGGTTTAAATTCTATTGTTTAAACATCCTTTGTGAGTCTCATCTCTTTAAGTTGTCATGTGTTCCAATTGGCTCTAATATTGTTATAAACTCCTACTTATCATATGAAGCCTATCTGTTTACCGCTTTTTTCAACCCTGTTACCTGTTTCATAAATGTTCCTGATATCTTCTCTGTTGCCAAGTCCTCACAATATCACAGCTGCACCACGGTGTGCTTTTATGGCTGTGGGTCTCTCCAATATCAGTTAACATATACACATATCGCTAATAGTTTTTTAGGAACTCAATGTGCTTATCAAATCTTCCAGGGGTCTATAAGTGGCCCATCATCTTATACTATATTTAATGGTTAGTAGGCCTTCCTAAGCTTACAAGATAATTATAATTAGGGGTCCAAGAGTCATCCTGTCATAACTGTTGAAGGCTAATGTGTTGCAAATAACCCTAATGCTAAAACCATGAGTTTCTCCTATAGAATTAAGAGGTTATGTAGAAACTCAGCCCAGTTTAATACTTTCAGATGTTCATTTTGTTATAAATATGTTATATAGCATAGAGATTTTCTTTTTGAATGTAATGTAACCTCTAAAAGTTTAGATTACTAAATGTAACTTAAACAAAATATGTACTTGCTTGATTAATGTACTGTGAAAATATGTTTAGGCCATGTATATTGTAAGTACCTGCATTTCTGAACCTCAATAAAAATAACAACAACAAAAAGTATCTTCATAATAAGACATCCCTCCTATCACATTACAGAGATTTTCTGGGCTGGGGATGATGGTGGAGTTGTTGTACCTCTGGTTACGATAATACCAGGGGCTGTGTTTGGCAGAGAATGGGTGGAGCTGGGGGGGCAGCAGATATGGGGTATGGTTAGACGGTCCTCGACTCCTCTGCAAACTAGTGGCTAGATTACGAGTTTTGCGTTATGAGCGGTGCGGTGCTAACTTGCAAGTTATTGTCACCGCTCACTTCCCTACAGCGCTGGTATTACAGGTTTACAAAAACCCAGTGTTATCAAGCAAGAAGTGAGCATAGAGCAAAATTGAGCTCCATACCACACTCCAATACCAGCGCTGCTGAAAGCTGTGGTGAGCTGGTTTTATGTGCTCGTGCACGATTTCCCCATAGACATCAATGGGGAGAGCCGGCTGAAAAAAAGTCTAACACCTGAAAAAAAGCAGCGTAAAGCTCCGTCATGCAGCCCCATTGATTCCTATGGGGAAACAAAATTTATGTTTACACCTAACACCCTAACATGAACCCCGAGTCTAAACACCCCTAATCTTACACTTATTAACCCCTAATCTGCCGCCGACGACATCGTCGACACCTACATTATATTTATTAAACCCTAATCTGCTGCCCCCAACATCGCCGACACCTACATTATACTTATTAACCCCTAATCTGCTGCCCCCAACATCGCCGACACCTACATTATATTAGATATGGGTGTTAGTGTTACAGCTTTGTAGCGCAAAACTCATAACTACTGACTTTCAGTTTACGGTATCGATCTTGGCGGTATAGGGTGTACCGATCACTTTTTGGCCTCCCAGGCAGACTCGTAATATCGGTGCTATGGCAGTCCCATTGAAAAAGGACTTTTTGAAAGCTGCAGTAATTACGTTGCATTAAGGCCAAAAAAGTGTGCGGTGCAGCTAAACCTGCAAGACTCGTAATACACTTTTTCACTCATACCGCAAAACTCGTAATCTAGCCGTAGGATTTTTATCAAGTGCTGCGGAGCTGTGGGTGGTGCAGTAAGTTGAAAACTTCCAAACTGTGAAAATGTCACAAAATACAAAATAGTTGGAGTTTCTGTAATTCCAAGGCTAGTCATCTTGCCAATACAAAGGCTCTAAAAATAATTCACCTTTCTTTTTTATTAACCTACTCTGGTTTCTGATGTTATTTCTTAAGTTCACTCTGGATTTCACTGTAGATCTGTTACTCATTAAAATTATACTGTATTATCAGTTTTCTATATCTGTTTTCTAATGTGCACATGATATACCTCTAATGCACCTGCCTACTGTTTATGAGACTGTCATATCAATACAAAAGCTGTATATTTGTACAGAGGACCTTGGTTATTATATGTGATACAGGCACATAGTTTACCACTACATTTGGAATAATGTTTTTTCTATAATGACGATGAAGCTAAAGGTCAAATTTAGAAAATGACAAACCAACCTGTAAAGTAGTATTTTGACTGTTTCCAATAAGTTTGACCTTTTCTCATGATCTCTTATGGTTCTGTTATCTAATTTACTTTGTTCTCTTTGTTTCCCTTGTTGTGATGCATACCTAGAGTAGCAATGCACTACTGTGAGCTTGCTGGTGGTTGGTGGATTTACAGATATTAGAAAGGATAAAGTATGAAGCAATGTTAGCACTTCCCTTCAGGTGCTCCATGCCAGCCCCGGTTCTCCCAAATCGTGTATAGAAGCAGAAAGTGTTGGAAATGACGGCGCTGTGTCACCTCCAGGGAACCAAGCTGCCCACGTCCTCTGAGTTAACCTTGTTGCTTTCACCTCCAAAATAAAAGAGCTCACAATAGTGTAGAAGATTTCAGACAATGTGGTAGGCGCACAAACTGGTTATACTCACAAGATTGCAGTTAAAATAAGCCTTTTATTGGAATCATCACAAAGGTGTCTTCAGGTGCAGCTTCAGGTTTTATTTAAAATACAGCTCAACGCGTTTCAGCTAAAAGAAGCCTTTATCAAGAGCATAACGTTAAAACAATTTCTGGAACAAATGGTTTTTCAACACTTGCTGGATTTACAGATATGCCTTCTGTCATTGGCTCACAATATGTTAAGTTAAGTCCCAGTAGTGCATTGCTGCTCTGGTGCTGTCTTTATTGTAACCTTTATTGCAGAGAGGTCAGTGTGTTCTTAGATCTTATTAGGAAAGTCTGCAACATTTCTCACTGCTCGAGATCAGAGAGGCCAGTTTTATTTTGGATTGCACTGAGAGGAGGCACTGGCCCTGTGTCTAAAGTGGTGAAGTGACCCAATCATAACCAAACTGTTTATACCATTACTGAGTTTATTAACTGGGTTTTCCGATTCATTGTGCTTTATATCATTTATGTAACATCTAGTTGTAAAGCTGTGGGAATTCAGTGTTGAATAATAATGTACTACAGATCCCTCTAGTGATAGCTTCACTTCATTACATTTAAAATCTTGTTTTGCACACTGCTGCTTTGTTGTATAGTTTGCAGCAGGACTTTGATTTTCTCTCATAATTGTAAATATTGAAACTTTTATTGAACAGTGCTCCAGTGCGCGTTTGCCGCTTCCTCTGATCTTTGACTGCCTGTAGAGATTAAATTCCATGAAAGTTGATATATACTTCCAAAAGTTACCCTTTACAGTAAACCCAATCATGGGCTCAAAGTTGAAACACTCATAAAATAGTTGTGGCATATGGCTGAAATACATGGGCAAAGCCCGCCTTCACTTAGGGTGGGGGAAGCTTCTAAATGAGAGCCCCCAATCTGTTGCAGGAACTTAAAGTCTTCTTATTTCCTAAAATGTAAACCTTGCAAGCTGGCATGGATATCCTGACTAGTAAGATCCACCAATACTCCACTTGTCTAGCTACTGTACAGCTGTGGATATATAATATTGAGGAAAGGCAAAAGTAGTCTTCATATATTCCCAGCTGCTCATAAAATATCAAAATTTATTTTGCTAGGTGCAATACTAGTTGGAGTTTCCGAGACAGTGAAGAAAAAAGATTTCCTAGAATTTTCAGCACTGACCTTCCCAAGGCTTCTGGGTATGAACCAAGAGTATTCATTTTTAAATGCTTAAATTATCAAGAAAAGCTGTCAATATTCTGTGCTTACAGAAATCAAAAATATGTTAAGTTTGAAGGTAACAAGCTGTTGCTGTTACAAGACTTCTCTGTGGATATTTTGAAGAAGAGAAAAGTGTTTTCTCCACTTTGCACTCATTTACACAAACAGGGAATGCAGTTGTCACTTCTCTAATCGGCTCTGACTTCAAATGACATCTGGTGCAACGTTTTTTCCATACTCCTCAAGCATTGTAGGCCTATGTGGAAGGTGAGAGAGGTAATCAATTGTGACTTTATTCCTCTGATCAACTGAACATTTTCTATATATTGCAATGATGATAGAAACTGTCAGGTTAAATGGACTCAGAACCATCCTGGCCAGTTCAGATTTGTGAGGAAGTAATGTTTTCCAAAGTTGATAAAAAATAACTGCAATTCATATATGCCTTTAGATGTAATCTCAGGTGCCAAATATTGCCTTACTTTTCCCAGATAACACTGTTTTTCCTGTTATATCTTCTGCATTTTTTTTTTCAGTTTGGGTATTGCGGTGCCGGCCTTGAGTTGGAACTATGGACTTTCCTCCATCAGCTGAATTCTTCCCAGTGTGCCTATGTAAGCTCTGATATTATTGGAGACAGAGGAACGTACACACGTTATGTCTTCTCTGTCAAAAGTTGTGGTTTTTAATATTGTCTATATGATTTCTTTATGCTTTTTAAATTGATGTTCTGGTTGACACTTACAATTCTGCTTAAATGTGACCTAATCTTGATATTTAAATGTCAGTGCTATATATCTGATGGATGCTGTAGCTGCTTTATCCATGTTATTTTTCTATGGTTACTTGTTCTTGTTGTCACTCACCTGTATGCGTTTTTTGTTGTGTATGCACAAGGGAAAGACTGGTGAGCCCACATACACAGCCTTTATATACTAGTCTTCATATAATAGTCAAGAGGTGTTAGAGGAAGAAAAGTGGAACCTTTTGGGAGGAGGTTAAGTTATCAGAGGAACAAAGAGCTCAACAAATTGTCCTATCACAATTCAGGAAGTACAGAAAGTAATTACAAATTCTAAAACAGGCAAAGCTGCCGGTCCTCATAAGCTTTTGATAGAATATTATAAAATCCTCTGTAATGTCTAGCCCCTGTCTTAGCTGAGTTGTTTTCCATGTACTTATTGGCAACCCTTGAACCTGATGCGTGGTTCGAATAGGCATACATGTATGTATGTATATATATATATATATATATATAATCATCTTAACATTGCCTTGCTGTGCCTGAATATCTTTGGAGAAGCCTGGACACCTTTTATAATTAAAGAATCACTATTCTACCTGCCCTATTAACTATACATGAGGGCCCTGATATCCATAGGGACATTGCCTATCCTATACAGTGGCATTTACATCTCAATTATTTAATTGGCATTGCTGGCCTGTTCTATCATTTGTGCACAATAGAAGAATTATGCATCTCTATACTTTTCTGTCACTAGAACTGCATTTGCTTCTCAGTTGAAAATATTGCTTACTCATTTCTTAAGCAGCACTGCTCCCTAGTGGTGGTTTGGAGAATTCTCATTTTCTTTGTTTTTCAGAGTCTGTGCCTTCCTTGATAATCCTTGGCTACTTGGTGAGTAAAGTTTGATTATAAATAATCGTAAAACTCCTGGAGGCAATGCTGTTGCTTGTGGAAGTATTATCAACTAATAACTTTTATGAAAGTGGATAAATATTTTAAAACCATTTCACCAACTGGTGTGCAGCAAATGGCTACAAAATCTAAATAGATTGATAGGAAATTGAAACATGCTGTGGAGATCCATGCTGCCCCTCCTGATTTACAGCCTGACCCAGACCCATCATTGCCTGCTACACAGTCTCTGATGTAGGAATTCAAATATATTTTTCTACCCAGAATGGAACCTATACAGGCTGAAGTAGACAATCTGACTAGTGAAGTTCGTCAATAAGCTTCCAGACTTACTCACACTGAGCAGCGCATATCGGATGTAGAGGGCCGACAATTGCAAACCTCTAATGTTGTTCAACAACTGCAACTTCAAAATCAGCAATTTGTGAGAGCATATAGGGAACAGAAGAAACTCTATAATTGGCATTGTTTTCTCCTTTTCTCTTGTAAGGTGTATCCGTCCACGGATCATCCATTACTTGTGGGATATTCTCCTTCCCAACAGGAAGTTGCAAGAGGATCACCCACAGCAGAGCTGCTATATAGCTCCTCCCCTAACTGCCATATCCAGTCATTCTCTTGCAACTTTCGACAAGCATGGAGGTAGTAAGAGAGAAGTGGTGAAACGTAGTTGTTTTTTTCTTCAATCAAAATTTTGTTATTTTTAAATGGTACCGGAGTTGTACTATTTTGTCCCAGGCAGAAAATAGAAGAAGAATCTGCCTGTGATCTCTATGATCTTAGCAGGTTGTAACTAAGATCCATTGCTATTCTCACACATAACTGAAGAGAGAGGTAACTTCAGCTGGGGAATGGCGTGCAGGTTATCCTGCTATGAGGTATGTGCAGTTAAAAAAAAATTCTAGAGATGTAAATACTAGAAAATGCTGCTGATACCAGATTTATGTAAGGTAAGCCTGAATACAGTGATTTAATAGCGACTGGTATCATGCTTACTTTCAGAGGTAATACTCTTATAGATTTGCAATATAAAACGTTTGCTGGAAATGTTTAAGCGTTTTTATATATGCTTTGGTGATAAAACTTTATTGGGGCCTAGTTTTTTTCCACATGGCTGGCTTAAATTTGCCTAGAAACAGTTTCCTCAGGCTTTCCACTGTTTTAACATGAGTGGGAGGGGCCTAATTTAGCGCTTTATTGCGCAGTAACTTTTACAGACTGAGACATCCAGCTTCCTCCAGGAGTCCCCTAAATGCTATAGGACCTCTCTAAAGGGCTCTTAGGCTTTCCAAAGTCGTTTGTTTGGGAAGGTAGGGCCACAGCAGAGCTGTGGCAGTTTGTTGTGACTGTTAAAAAACGTCTATATCATTTTTTTGATCCGTTTTTTTAACTAAGGGGTTAATCATCCATTTGCAAGTGGGTGCAATGCTCTGTTAGCTTATTATACACACTGTAAAAATTTTGTTTGATTTACTGCATTTTTTCACTGTTTTTCAAATTCTGACAAAATTTGTTTCTCTTAAAGGCACAGTACCGTTTTTATTTTTTGCTTGTTAACTTGATTTAAAGTGTTTTCCAAGCTTGCTGGTCTCATTGCTAGTCTGTTTAAACATGTCTGACATAGAGGAAACTCCTTGTTCATTATGTTTAGAAGCCATGGTGGAACCCCCTCTTAGAATGTGTACCAAATGTACTGATTTCACTTTAAGTAATAAAGATCATATTCTGTCTTTAAAAAATTTATCACCAGAGGAATCTGACGAGGGGGAAGTTATGCCGACTAACTCGCCCCACGTGTCAGACCCTTTGACTCCCGCTCAAGGGACTCACGCTCTAATGGCGCCAAGTACATCTAGTGCGCCCATAGCGTTTACTTTACAAGACATGGCGGCGGTCATGGATAATACACTGTCAGCGGTATTATCCAGACTACCTGGGTTTAGAGGAAAGCGAGACAGCTCTGGAGTTAGAAGAAATACAGAGCATACTGACGCTTTAAGAGCTATGTCTGATACTCCCTCACAAGAAGCTGAGGAAGGAGAGCTTCTTTCTGTGGGTGATGTTTCTGACTCAGGGAAGAGGATTCAACCTGATTCTGATATGTCTACATTTAAATTTAAGCTTGACAACCTCCGCGTATTGCTCAGGAAGGTTTTAGCTGCTCTGAATGACTGTGATACAATTGCAGTGCCAGAGAAATTGTGTAGATTGGATAAATACTATGCAGTGCCGGTGTGCACTGATGTTTTTCCAATTCCTAAAAGGTTTACAGAAATTATTACTAAGGAATGGGATAGACCAGGTGTGCCGTTCTCTCCCCCTCCTATTTTTCAGAAAATGTTTCCAATAGATGCCACCACACGGGACTTATGGCAGACAGTCCCTAAGGTGGAGGGAGCAGTTTCTAACCTAGCTAAGCGTACTACTATCCCTGTCGAGGACAGTCGTGCTTTATCAGATCCAATGGATAAAAAGTTAGATGGTTACCTTAAGAAAATGTTTATTCAACAAGGTTTTATTCTACAGCCCCTTGCATGCATTGCCCCAGTCACTGCTGCTGCGGCTTTCTGGTTCGAGTCTCTGGAAGAGGCTTTACAGGTAGAGACCCCATTGGATGACATACTTGACAAACTTAGAGCACTTAAGCTAGCCAAATATTTTGTTTCTGATGCCATTGTTCATTTGACTAAACTGACGGCTAAGAATTCTGGTTTTGCTATTCAGGCGCGCAGGGTGCTATGGCTTAAATCATGGTCAGCTGACGTTACTTCAAAGTCTAAGCTGCTTAACATTCCCTTCAAGGGGCAAACCCTATTCGGGCCTGGTTTGAAGGAGATCATTTCTGATATCACTGGAGGAAAAGGTCATGCCCTTCCTCAAGATAGGTCCAAATCAAGGGCCAAACAGACTAATTTTCGTGCCTTTCGAAACTTCAAGGCGAGTGCGGCATCAACTTCCTCTAATGCAAAACAAGAGGGAACTTTTGCTCTGTCCAAGTCGGTCTGGAGACCTAACCAGACCTGGAACAAAGGTAAGCAGGCCAAAAAGCCTGCTGCTGCCTCTAAGACAGCATGAAGGATCGGCCCCCTATCCGGTAACGGATCTAGTAGGGGGCAGACTTTCGCTCTTCGCCCAGGCTTGGGCAAGAGATGTCCAGGATCCCTGGGCGTTGGAAATTATATCCCAGGGATATCTTCTGGACTTCAAAGCTTCCCCTCCAAAAGGGAGATTTCACCTTTCCCAATTATCTGCAAACCAGATAAAGAGAGAGACATTCTTACTGTGTTCAAGACCTCCTAGTTATGGGAGTGATCCATCCAGTTCCAAAGGAGGAACAGGGACAGGGATTTTACTCAAATCTGTTTGTGGTTCCCAAAAAAGAGGGAACCTTCAGACCAATTTTAGATCTCAAGATCTTAAACAAATTCCTCAGAGTTCCATCATTCAAGATGGAGACTATTCGTACCATCCTACCTATGATCCAGGAGGGTCAATATATGACTACAGTGGATTTAAAGGATGCTTATCTGCACATTCCGATACACAAAGATCATCATCAGTTTCTCAGGTTTGCCTTCCTAGACAGGCATTACCAGTTTGTAGCTCTTCCCTTTGGATTAGCTACAGCCCCAAGAATCTTTACGAAGGTTCTGGGGTCACTTCTGGCGGTCCTAAGACCGTGGGGCATAGCAGAGGCCCCTTATTTAGACGACATCCTGATACAGGCGTCAAATTTCCAAATTGCCAAGTCTCATACGGACATAGTTCTGGCATTTCTGAGGTCGCATGGGTGGAAGGTGAACGAAGAAAAGAGTTCTCTATCCCCTCTCACAAGAGTCTCCTTTCTGGGAACTCTAATAGATTCCGTAGAAATGAGGATTTACCTGACAGAGTCCAGGTTATCAAAACTTCTAAATTCGTGCCGTGTTCTTTATTCCACTTCTCGCCCTTCGGTGGCTCAGTGTATGGAAGTAATTGGCTTAATGGTAGCGGCAATGGACATAGTGCTGTTTGCACGTCTACATCTCAGACCACTGCAACTCTGCATGCTTAGTCAGTGGAATGGGGATTACACAGATTTGTCCCCTCTACTAAATCTGGATCAAGAGACCAGGGATTCTCTTCTCTGGTGGCTATCTCGGGTCTATCTGTCCAAAGGTATGACTTTTCGCAGGCCAGATTGGACAATTGTAACGACAGATGCCAGCCTTCTAGGCTGGGGGGCAGTCTGGAACTCCCTGAAGGCTCAGGGATCGTGGACTCAGGAGGAGACACTCCTTCCAATAAACATTCTGGAACTGAGAGCGATATTCAATGCTCTTCAGGCTTGGCCTCAGCTAGCGACAATGAGGTTCATCAGATTTCAGTCGGACAACATCAAGACTGTGGCTTACATCAACCATCAAGGGGGAACAAGGAGTTCCCTAGCGATGTTAGAAGTCTCAAAGATAATTCGCTGGGCAGAGATTCACTCTTGCCACCTATCAGCTATCCATATCCCAGGTGTAGAGAACTGGGAGGCGGATTTTCTAAGTCGTCAGACTTTTCATCCGGGGGAGTGGGAACTCCATCCGGAGGTGTTTGCACAATTGATTCATCGTTGGGGCAAACCAGAACTGGATCTCATGGCGTCTCGCCAGAACGCCAAACTTCCTCGTTACGGATCCAGGTCCAGGGATCCCAAGGTGACGCTTATAGATGCTCTAGCAGCACCTTGGTCTTTCAACCTGGCTTATGTGTTTCCACCGTTTCCTCTGCTCCCTCGTCTGATTGCCAAAATCAAGCAGGAGAGAGCATCGGTGGTATGCAGGACTTGGTATGCAGATCTGGTGGACATGTCATCCTTTCCACCATGGACTCTGCCGCTGAGACAGGACCTTCTACTTCAAGGTCCTTTCAACCATCCAAATCTAATTTCTCTGAGACTGACTGCCTGGAGATTCAACGCTTGATTTTATCAAAGCGTGGCTTCTCCGAGTCAGTCATTGATACCTTAATTCAGGCTCGAAAGCCTGTCACCAGGAAAATCTATCATAAGATATGGCGTAAATATCTTTATTGGTGTGAAACCAAGGGTTACTCATGGAGTAAGGTCAGGATTCCCAAGTTATTATCTTTTCTCCAAGAAGGATTGGGAAAAGGATTGTCAGCTAGTTCCTTAAAGATTTCTGCTCTGTCTATTCTTTTGCACAAGCATCTGGCGGATGTTCCAGACGTTCAGGCATTTTGTCAGGCTTTAGTTAGAATCAAGCCTGTGTTTAAACCTGTTGCTCTGCCATGGAGCTTAAATTTGGTTCTTAAAGTTCTTCAAGGGGTTCCGTTTGAACCTCTTCATTCCATAGATATCAAACTTTTATCTTGGAAAGTTCTTTTTTTTAGTAGCTATTTCCTCAGCTCGTAGAGTTTCCGAGTTATCTGCCTTACAATGTGATTCTCCTTATCTGATCTTCCATACAGATAAGGTAGTTCTGCGTACCAAACCTGGGTTTTTACCTAAGGTGGTATCTAATAAGAATATCAATCAGGAGATTATTGTTCCATCATTGTGTCCTAATCCTTCTTCAAAGAAGGAACGTCTATTACACAATCTTGAGGTGGTTCGTGCTTTAAAGTATTATTTACAAGCTACTAAAGATTTTCGTCAAACATCTGCTTTGTTTGTTGTCCACTCTGGACAGAGGAGAGGCCAAAAGGCTTCGGCAACCTCTCTTTCGTTTTGGCTAAGAAGCATAATCCGCTTAGCTTATGAGACTGCTGGCCAGCAGCCTCCTGAAAGGATTACAGCTCATTCTACTAGATCTGTGGCTTCCACATGGGCCTTTAAAAATGAGGCTTCTGTTGAACAGATTTGCAAGGCGGCGACTTGGTCTTCGCTTCATACCTGTTCAAAATTCTATAAATTTGATACTTTTGCTTCTTCGGAGGCTATTTTTGGGAGAAAGGTTTTACAGGCAGTGGTACCTTCCATTTAAGTACCTGCCTTGCCCCTCCCTTCATCCGTGTACTTTAGCTTTGGTATTGGTATTCCACAAGTAATGGATGATCCGTGGACTGGATACACCTTACAAGAGAAAACATAATTTATGCTTACCTGATAAATTTATTTCTCTTGTGGTGTATCCAGTCCACGGCCCGCCCTGTCATTTTAAGGCAGGTATCTTTTAACTTTAAACTACAGTCACCACTGCACCCTATGGTTTCTCCTTTCTCTGCTTGTCTTCGGTCGAATGACTGGATATGGCAGTTAGGGGAGGAGCTATATAGCAGCTCTGCTGTGGGTGATCCTCTTGCAACTTCCTGTTGGGAAGGAGAATATCAAACAAGTAATGGATGATCCTTGGACTGGATACACCACAAGAGAAATACATTAATCAGGTAAGCATAAATTATGTTTTTCTGCTGAAGTGGCAAAGAAACGCAAAGAATTCCCCCCTTTCTGAACCACACTGTACAAACAAGGAAGACGAGTATCTCTGTTGTATCCTGCCAGATTTAGGCTATGTACTCCTAATGGAGTAAAGTTATTTTCCTCTACCTCAGCAATTCAAGCCTACATGGACACAGAACAGCAAAATAGAAAGTGATTTCTCTAATATAGTCAGCCAATAAGACCAATTATGCTAGTCCTCATTGAACTTAGACATTTGTCATATTTAATTTGTTCTTCTGCAATTTTTGTGTTATAAATTTCTTGTAGTATTTTATATTTTGAACTTTTATGTATCAAAAGTTGGAGAAGAGTGAAGACATATCCTTTTTCAATTCTATACTGCTGAGGGTGTGTGCATGGGAGAAAGGTAGGGGAGATTGTTCTGGGATGTTTGGTTTGGTTATTTAGCATAGCCCGAGAGCCAAGTAGGCAATCCGTTGCTGCAACCTGTACTTTACTGGTTTGTGAGTTATGGTTATGGTTTTATGTTCCTCAATACACACCACTTTTGTCATCTCATGGTAGAGTTTCCTTTAGTGTCACACTACTTAGATGTGGTTATTTCCCTTATGAAGGTAATTACATTTTCAGAAAAGTATATCTTAGGATAAGCATCTAATTCATGATTCCGTTTTTTATTTTAGGTAATTAAAATAGTCTTTTGGAATGTGGGAGGAATGAAATCCCCTGCTAAGTGTAGTATGATATTACATCACCTGAAGTCCTTAGGGGCAGGACACCCTTTTGACTCCTCAAGAACACAATAAATTAAACTTTAGGACAGGTTTACAACACTCCAAATGAGGGTAGGAAATGGGGGGGTGGCTTTTCTCATTTGCAAAGGACTGGCCATGCAGTTGACTAACATGACAGTAGACAAGGGAGTTAGATTTATTAATGCCAAACTACATTGTCAAGGAGGCACTTACTCACTTTGTAACGTTTACAGACTGAATAATATCCAAAAGCAATTTTGGAATAGTTTGCTTTCCAAATGGCTTACTTATGATGATTCTCCATTGTTAATTAGGGGAGATGTTAATATGACACAGGCACTACCTGTATATAGATATCAAGACCCTTCAGTTCTATTCTCCTCTCGGAAAACTAAATTTATGCTTACCTGATAAATTACTTTATTTTACGATATGACGAGTCCACGGATTTCATCCTTACTGGTGGGACACCAACCCCCCACCAACAGGAAGCGGCAAAAAGCACCACAGCAGAGCTGCACACACAGCCCCTTCCTCTCCACCCTCTGTCATTCGGCCGAAGGTATAGGAAGAGAAAAAGGAAAGGCTAAAAAGGTGCAGAGGTGACTGAAGTTTGCAAAAAATATAAAGAAAAACTGTCTTAAAAAGAAAAGGGTGGGCCGTGGACTCGTCATATCGTAAAAGAAAGTAATTTATCAGGTAAGCATAAATTTAGTTTTCTTTTACAAAGATATGACGAGTCCACGTATCCTTCATCCTTACTTGTGGGAAACCAATACCAAAGCAAAAGGACACGGATGAAAGGGAGGGACAAGACAGGAACCTAAACGGAAGGCATCACTGCTTGAAGAACCTTTCTCCCAAAGATAGCCTCAGAAGAAGCAAAAGTATCAAATTTGGAAAATTTGGAAAAAGTGTGAAGGGACGACCAAGTCACAGCCTTACAAATCTGTTCCGTTTTTAAAAGCCCATGTGGAAGCCACAGCCCTAGAAGAATGAGCCGTAATTCTTTCAGGAGGCTGCTGTCCAGCATTCTCATATGCCAGGCGGATGATACTTCTCAGCCAAAAAGAAAGAGAGGTAGCCATAGCTTTCTGACCCCTACGCTTTCCAGAATAAACAATGAATAATGAAGATGATTGACGGAAATCCTTAGTTGCCTGTAAGTAAAACTTTAAGGCACGGACCACGTCCAAGTTATGTAACAGACGCTCCTTCTTAGAAGAACGATTAGGACACAAGGAAGGAACAACAATTTCCTGATTAATATTCTTATTCGAAACAACCTTAGGAAGGAACCCAGGTTTGGTACGTAAAAACCACCTTATCAGAATGAAATATGAGATAAGACGAATCACACTGTAATGCTGAAAGCTCAGAAAATCTTCGAGCAGAAGAAATAGCAACCAAAAACAGAACTTTCCAAGATAATAGTTTAATATCTATGGAATGCATAGGTTCAAACGGAACCCCTTGCAGAACTCGAAGAACTAAATTCAAACTCCAGGGAGGAGTAATAGGTCTAAATTATGTATTGGAATTTTGTACTGTTAATATAATTAAATAATAAAAGTTTAAAAAAAAATAGGTCTAAATACAGGCTTAATTCTAGATAGAGCCTGACAAAAAGACTGAACATCTGATTCATTTGCCAAACGTTTGTGAAACAGAATTGACAAAGCTGAAATTTGTCCCTATAAGGAACTTGCTGATAACCCTTTCTCCAATCCTTCTTGGAGAAAAGACAAATTCCTAGGAATCCTAACCTTACTCCTTGAGTAACCCTTGGATTCACACCAAAAAGATATTTACGCCATATCTTATGATAGATTTTTCTAGTGACAGGGTTTCTAGCCTGCATCAAAGTATTGATAACTGAACCAGAGAATCCTCGCTTCGATAAAATCAAGCGTTCAATCTCCACGCAGTCAGTTGCAGAGAAATTAGATTTGGATGTTGGAAAGAATCCTTGAATGAAAAGGTCCTGTCTCAACGCAAGTTTCCACGGTGGCAGAGAGGACATGTCCACTAGATCCGCATACCAAGTCCTGAGTGGCCACGCGGACGCTATCAGGATCACTGAAGCTCTCTCCTGTCTGATTCGAGCAATCACGCATGGGAGGAGAGGAAACGGCGGAAACACATAAGCTAGGCTGAACATAAGCTAGGCTATCAGTTTGGCCTGAGGATCCATTGACCGGGATTCGTATCTTGGCATTCTGACGAGATGCCATCAAAACCAATTCCGGTCTGCTCCATCTGAGAATCAATGAGGCAAATACCTCCGGGTGAAGTTCCCACCCCCCCCCCCGGATAAAAAGTCTGTCGACTTAGAAAATCCGCTTCCCAGTTCTCTACCCCTGGGATGTAGATCGCTGACAGATGACAAGAGTGAGCCTCTGCCCAACTGATTATCTTGGATACTTCTATCATCGCTAATACTCCTTGTTCCCCCCTGATGATTGACATATGCCACAGTCGTTATGTTGTCTGACGAATCTGATGAATTTGTCCGAAGCCAACTGAGGCCACGCCTGAAGCGCATTGAATATTGCTCTCAGTTCCAGAATATTGATTGGAAGTAGAGACTCCACCTGAGTCCAAACACCCTGAGCCTTCATGGAGTTCCAAACTGCACCCCAGCCCAGAAGGCTGGCATCTGTTGTCACTATCACCCACAAGGGTCTGTGGAAACAAGACCCCCAGGACAGATGATCTGGCGACAACCACCAAAGAAGAGAGTTTGTGGTCTATTTCTAGTGCCCAGGAATCCTGAACATCACTTGCCCAAGCCTGAGCAAAGAAAGAAAGTCTGCCCCCTACTAGATCCGGTCGTGGATCGGGGGCCACCCCTTCATGCTGCTTTGTGGAAGAAGAAGAAGCAGGGGGTCCTCCTTTAAAGTTCCGAAAGGAACGAAAATTATTCTGTTTACCCCTCATTTTAACCAACCTATCCTGAGGTAGGGCATGGCAGAGAGAGAAATGATCCCCTTCAATTCTGGCCCAAAAAGGGTATTACCTTTAAAGGGAATAGCTAAAAGTTTATGTTTTGATGACACATAAGCAGACCAAGATTTGAGCCACAATGCTCTACGTGATAAAATAGCAAATCCTAAATTTTTTGCCAATAATTTAGCAATTTGAAAAGCAGTATCAGTAATAAAAGAATTAGCTAGCTTAAGAGCCTTAATTCTATCTAGAATGTCATCTAATGGAGTCTCAACCTTAAGAGACTCTTCTAGAGCCTCAAACCAAAAAGCTGCTGCAGTAGTTACTGGAACAATGCAAGCCATAGGTTGTAAAAGAAATCCCTGATTAACAAATAATTTCTTTAGTAGACCCTCTAATTTCTTATCCATAGGATCCTCGAAAGCACAACTATCCTCAATGGGTATAGTAGTACGCTTAGCTAGGGAAGACGTAGCTCCCTCTACCTTAGGGACCGCTTGCCATGAGTCCCGAATGGCATCTGATATAGGAAACATTTTCTTAAAATTAGGAGAGGGAGAAAACAGTATATCTGGTCTATCCCATTCCTTACTAATAATTTCCGAAATTCTCTTAGGAACCGAAAAACATCAGTGTAAGTAGGAACTTCCTAATATTAATCCATTTGACACAATTTCTCTGGAGGAATCACAATAGGATCACAATCATCCAGAGTCGCTAAAACCTCCTTAAGCAACAGGCAGAGGTGATCAAGCTTAAATTTAAATGACATAGCATCCGAATCTGTCTGAGGCAAAACATTCCCTAAATCAGAAATTTCACCCTCAGACAATAATTTCCTAATCCCCAACTCAGAGCACTGTGAGGGAACATCGGAAATAGCTAATAAAGCATCAGAGGATTCAGTATTTACATTAATACTTGACCTACTGCGTTTACCCTGCAACACTGGTAATTTAGACAATACCTCTGTAAGGGTAGTTAACATAACTACAGCGATCTCCTGCAGAGTAAAGGAATTAGACGCACTAGAAGTACTAGGCGTCGCTTGTGTGGGCATAAAAGGTTGTGACACTTGGGGAGAATTGGATGGCATATCCTGATTCTCTTCAGACTGAGAATCATCCCTAGGCACACTTACTTTATTTAAAATATGCTTTTCACATTGTAAAGCCCTTTCAGTACAAAAGTTACACAATGTTAGAGGGGGTTGCACAATAGCTTCTAAACACATAGAACAATGAGAAACCTCAATGTCAGACATGTTGAACAGACTAGTAGTACCACAAACGTCGTTTAAACACTTATTTATAGCATAAAATAAACATTAGAAAATATGTGTACTGTGCCTTTAAGAAAAGAAAAAGTGAACAATTTTTCCAAAATGCACAAAAAACGTTAAATTATTGCCAAATTTAACTTAATATTGTTGGTTAATCCAAAAATTACTGCACCCAGAAGCAAGAGCAGAGATAAGGCTTTAGAAGTACTTATATCAACATGTAGTCAAAAGATAGATAAAAATACACTCTGCATACCTGCCCCCAGGGTACTCAAATCAAGTTTCCAACCCTTCAGACCAGCTACACAGTCCAGGAGCTACCGAGTTACTGTTTGCTGCTGCTAAGCCTGAAGAAATTGCTCCAAAATAGGCTCCGCCCCTTAAGGTCAAAAATTGGAGTAGGCCCAAACAACACCGCATGGAAATGCAGTTTTGCACTAAAGTAAAAATACACACACAATATAACCCTCAAGCATAAAACCAATAAGTTTTAAGTGCCAAAAAAATAAAAAACATAAAACATTGTTTTTTATATTGTCTCCCATGTCACATAATGCCCAAATATCAACTAATAATAAATATAAAATAGGGACTCCAGTAACACCCCTCTTATTAAAATATGTTTTACTGCTTACCCCATTCCCATACAGGGAAATAATGCCAGCCAGTTCTGATACACCAAGTCTCCTCAGAAAAAAAGGCTGCACATACCTTAATGGTGCTTGTAGAATGAAACCGGTCTCCACACTGAAGATGTCTCATGGTTACCTTCAGAAGTCTTGTGGGAATCAGCGTGGATCTTAGTTACAAATGCTAAGATCATCAAACCTCAGGGCAGAAATCTTCTTCCATATCCCCCTGAGGAAAATAATACGCACCGGTACCATTTAAAATAAAAAACTTCTTGATTGAGGGTTCGGAGTTTGGCCACGCAGGCGAATGGCTGTAGACTAAGTGAGCTCCTAAACCCCTAGACTGTAAGACTATAAAGAATGGCATTATATCCCTCAATTTATGATACTTTGCTGGGGAAGTGAGTTGTAGATGTCAGACGCTTAATCTAACACCTCAAAAGCTGAAAATAAGGAGCATGGTGGGTGTTTCTTTGGAGGAGCTGTGACAGGAGAGGGGAGCATGTAAATGGCCGCCGGCGCTGTTTGCCGCAAGCACTGACACTGGTGGTGCATTATTCCCTCACCGGATTCTACCTACCAGAGCTGTTTATCATCATCCGCTCACATCGCGGCAGGAGAAGTTGGTATGCCCGGTCAAGTGATTGCCCCCATTCACACGCACACAAGATCTGACACAGAACACCAGGCCTTGCTGCGCAGCAGAGCAGATCGCACGTCGCAGAAAAAAGAAGGGCCGGAACCTTGCCTGACACACCACGGTCACACGATCGTTGCTGTCATTCTTCCGGGGCATATTAACACCGGCTTACACACAGTGCAGGGCCACCCTCTCCTCAGCCTATACGTACTCTGGAGCCTGTGGGGGAATCACGGATCCCCAGTCTAATCTACTTGTAACGCACTTGACACAGTCTGATCCCTCATTATAATAAAGTGACCTGCCCTCTGTCTGCCATTTCACTTTCTTTGCGATTAAGAATAAAGAGCATTAGAAACCTCTTTGATCCCTGCTTTCCATCAATCACACCATTCTTCTGCTGTCAAACCAACCTAAATAGACTGCAGTGAAAAATTCCAAAGTCATTTGTTGTGGTTCTGCTTCAGAGACAGGGAATTCTTTATGTTTTTAAAAAAAAAAAAAAAAAGGATCTCTAGCAGGGCCATACACAGAGCTGAACTGCAGATCCTTTGTTAGAAGTACATGAAATAAAATAAAGAAAAAGAAAAGAGAGGGAGAGGAGAGGGTTGCAGGGGAAAGAAATGATAAAAATAAAAAAAATAAAAAATAAAGAGAAAAAGAATATTAATATCAAAATATCACTTTACTGTGTGTGTTGCTGAGTGATGCCTTGTAAAAAGCAGAGCAAGACAGAAAAGCAAGCAAATATTGCTGCACTCAATAAATACCTAAAACAAGCAGAATGTCCAAGTCCCCCTGCAGCTGACGACATGGAGGGTCAAGCACAAATAAAACCACAACAGCCGCATCGAGTTGAGGCTCAACAACAATCAATCACCAAAGAAGACCTACAGCTTCTGTCCTCAAAAGAGGATATAAGGAACGCAGTACAAGAAATGCGTGAGTTATTCAATGACCTTAGAAAAGACATTAGCTCACTGGACAGCAGAGTCACGCAGGTTGAAACAAATCAAACCACAAATACCACCTCCATCCAGAAAATGGATATAGAATTGCAGGGGCAGTCAGAGGTCATACAACTTTCTGACAAGTTAGAAGATCTTGACAACCGAGGCCGTAGGAACAACCTACGTATTAGAGGGGTCTCCGAAACGATCCATCCACCGGCAATTGAAGGATACTTGCAAAGTCTGTTCCATACTCTGAAAGGAACACCATCCTCCCCTGATATTGCTTTAGAACGAGCCCACAAAGCTCTCAGAGCTAGGCCTCCCCCAAAGGCTCCCCCCAGGGACATTATTGTGCATTTCCTTAGCTTTAAAGATAAGGAAGAAATACTTAAATGTGCCCGTACACAGCACCCGGTACGACATGCAGGGGAGGACCTACAGATCTTCTCCGACTTATCACCAACTACGCTTCAAAAGAGAAGGGAACTAAGTCATATAACAGCACAACTGAGAGCACACAAGGTCCAATATAGGTGCGGCTTCCCGGTGTCATTGATAGCCACACATCATAACAAAACCGCTATCTATAAGCCTGGATCAGACATTCAAAATTTCTACACGAGCCTGTCTCTGGAAGAGAATCCCATATCTCAGTGAACCCATGCTGACGATCAAGCGGACTCAGACTATTGAATAAGGCCGCACAAATTTACTTGATGAGCCCCCTCAAGAGAGAGGATGAAGTCCTGAACTTGGACCTCTATTTTACTTGCCGTTATGTTAGAAGGCCCGTTTGAGGATTTATATGCCTGACCTTTACCACCATATAGACCAGTCAATATGTTCTCAGGAAGGCATGAAGACATAACATTTAGGGTATCATCTCTCATTGTTTCTCACACTGACTTGAGTCTGTGACTGTTTGTATGTCGAATAAACTCCTGGGTACTTTACCTACCTGGGAATAATCTAAAATTTTGCTTACTATGCTTGGTTATGTCTTCTATAACCGCTATTGACATTTGTTGGAAACCATGTTACCAGATGACGGACATTCCAGATCAGTATCCTTTCATTAATGCTCTAACCTATTATTGTTTCTTACAGGTTTCAAAACAATGTTATGACTTACATTTTAATGTTTTAGTTGAGATATAGTTAGGTTGATGATTGTCAATGTTTATACATAAGGATTATATGATATTAATGGGGCTGTAACCCCTGCGGCTGCCACCTTTCTGCTGGGAACTGCACGGGACTGGATTACAGGGGGGCCCAGGGAAGTTATGACAACCATGTGCAGCGAATAGTATGTTCCTGCATTGAACACTAGATTTACCCTATTATCTCCCTTTTTGAGATAGCCGTTCATCGTGATCTGAAAAGATTGTCATAGAGTCGGTGAGTGGCTTGGGAGGAGTGGATGGACGCCCTGTCATTAATTGGCGGCCTTGCACTGTTTCCTTGTCCCTCTCTTCTCCCCTATACACCCAGATCCTCCTCTTGCTTCCCTTTCCCCCTCCTCCTCAAGACATACCGCCCTCAAACCCCCACTCTCATATTATAAGCTACAACTTATGTATTCCCCACTCCCCTTGCATCCTGTATAGCTGTATTTTCCAAATGATGCCATAAAGTTGTTAATCTTTTAGATGAGACTCTTGTGTCGTCAAGAGTATCTCACCACCTTATATTGTCTTAGTCTAGGGGTTGCTACCCCTGCTCTAATTGTTTGTTTATACACTACATTTGTTTACTGATTACCTGTATTGAACATTACTTTATTTGTAGTGTTCTGTTCGATTACTACTGTGTACCAGACACCTTTCCTCTCCTCCCTTCTATTCTGATCTCACTTTTTCTTCGCTTTCCCAGTAGCCTTCCTTTTTTTTTTTTTTTTTTTTCTTTCTCTCGTCATCATGACTACTCGAGAGAGTAGGTTTGGTTCTCATGGACTTACCTTCACCACTATAAATGCAAAAGGGCTGAACAGCCCAGGTAAGAAACGGGCTGAACAGCCCAGGTAAGAGGTCTATAGCTTTCAGAGCCTTAAAAAATTTGCATAGCCATATACTTTTTTTTCAGGAAACACACTTCTGCAGAGGCAGGGAGCCCAAATTTAATGCAGAATACCCAACGGCCCTTTTCGCATCGAGCACAGCTAAAAGATGCGGTGTTGGAATTTTAATTCATCACTCCATCCCTTTAAAGATCACGCATACAGAAAAAGACACAGAGGGTAGATACTTAATAATAGTAGGCACCTTATATGACAACCAAGTAACCCTGGCCACAATATATAGCCCGAACACAGACCAACATCTCTTCATGGCCAAAATTTCAAAACTCCTTTTAGATGTAGCAAGAGGCCCTATATTCCTCTCTGGAGATTTCAATCTGTCAATGGATGCACAGCTTGATACCTCCAATGGATCTACTAGCACTTCTCCAAAAATAACAAAATCACTGAAAAGTGCTCTCTCAAACCTAATGTTGCATGACGTATGGAGATCATTACACCCCTCGAGTAAGGACTTTACATACTACTCACCTCCACACAATAAATATTCTCGCATTGACTACTTCTTTTCTGATACAACTGGCCTAGACATGATAACATCTTGTTCCATAGGTCCCATAACTTGGTCCGACCACGCACCAGTCACCTGCACTATTCAATGGCCCGACCTACCCCCAACGGTATACATTTGGAAACTAGATGACTTCCTACTTGACGATCCCCTGATAAAAATAAAGATACAGAAATCACTAGCGGATTATTTATTACATAATGAGCCCACTCAAACCTCTCCTGCAATCTGTTGGGAGGCACACAAATGTGTAATGAGAAGTGAGTTACTTAAACACAAAGCGCACCTTAATAAACAACACAGAATTCAGCACACCCAATTGAATGAATCCATCCCTCAACTAGAGAGCCTACATAAGACTAACCCATCTGACACGGAAGTTAAAGAAAAACTAGAGGCTAAGAGGAAAGACCTTAATGATCTTTTGAGAAAAGCATTCCAACGTAGGCAATTAAACACAAAACAACAATATTATGAGGGGGGGGGAATAAGCCAGGGAAATTGTTAGCAAGAACAATCCATAGAAAACAACTAAAAACGTATATACATTTTATACAAGACCATGATGGAACTACATTAAAGAGCAGTGCACAAATCGCTAATTCTTTCCACTCATACTACAAAACGCTGTACAACATAACAGAGGGGACCAACACTGAGGTCAATACTTTAGACACTTTGTACAGACTACAAAAGATAGACCAGTATTTGACAGAATTGGGTTTACCACAGTTAGAATCAGAACACAAAGACAGTCTAGATGCACCCATTTCAGAGGAGGAACTCGCTCAGGCTATAAAAGATTTTCCTAATGGGAAAAGTCCAGGCCCGGATGGGTTTTCCCCCAAATACTATAAACTTTTTTGCCAAATCCCTGAGCCCTATGTTACTCCTTCTCTTCAATAGCCTAATTACCACTCCCACACTTGCAAGCTCGATGCTAGAAGCTCATATCGCGGTCATCCCTAAACCGGGAAAGCCCCCTATGTCCCCTGCAAATTTTAGGCCCATCTCCTTACTTAATATGGACATTAAAATTCTAGCTAAAATACTAGCCAACTGCCTTAATAAACACCTCCCGAATCTGATCTCCACCGACCAAGTTGGGTTTGTTCCAGGCTGAGAGGCACGCAATAATACCAACAAAATAATACAACTAATAAACCATGCGCAAATGAAAGATATTCCTATGGCGCTTTTTGCAACCGACGCGGAAAAGGCTTTCGATCGCGTCGACTGGCTTTTCCTACGGCAGACTATGAAGGCTATGAATTTTGGCGATTCCTTCATCAACATGACTTTTGTGCTATACTCGTCCCCAAATGCACAAGTTAGGATAAATGGCACCCTCTCTGAAGCTTTCTCCATATCAAACGGGACTAGGCAGGGGTGCCCCCTCTCCCCGTTACTTTTCGCCCTATCAATAGAAGCGCTTGCACATAAAGTTAGGAAAAATCCAAACATTACAGGTATACAGATTGGTGAATCGGAGTACAAACAGACACTTTATGCCGATGACGTTCTATATACCCTTACGAACATTGACACCTCGATCCCCAAACTTTTGAAAGAGATTACTGAATATGGCTCACTCTCTAATTTTCACCTTAACATTACAAAGTCAGAACTCCTCAACATCAACGCAGCGCAAGAACACATTCACTCCTTAACAGAATTTAAAATCCCAATAGCATCTACTAAACTTAAATATCTTGGCATATACCTTTCAGCGAACCCTCAAACCCTCTTTACATACAATTATTTGTCTTTGAGGAAATACATTATTAATGACTTATCTTCTTGGAAAAATAAATCATTGTCCTGGTTGGGGAAAATAGGAATAATCAAAATGAATATACTGCCTCGCATTTTATACGTCTTACAGACTGTTCCGGTTTCCCTGCCTATAGACTTTTTGACCCAATTGCAGAGCGGTTTATATGGTCGGGGGTTTATATGGTTTATATGGTCAGGGGCTAAACCTAGAATACTTAGGAAGACATTATATCTTCCCTGAGATAAGGGTGGGCTGGGTTTTCCTGATCTTGCTTTATATTGATGAGCTATACATTTGCAGAGACTGACCGAATGGTCACACAATACTACACAGAAGCAATGCGTCAGACTAGATGGTCAGATCCTTCAACTTCACAATGTAGGCACTCTGGCCTGGGTACCGGCGCTGAAGCGCCCGAATTTGATCAGTAAATACCATCTAACATCAGAAACACTCCCTGAATGGGATAGACTTGTGGCTTCTAGCACACATCTGTCCTCTTTGGCCTCTCCGGTGATACCAATTATAGAGAACCCTGAACTGCCTTACTATGCGCTAAGTAAACGCTTATGCACTCCGTACAGCCTAAGAGCAGGCATTTTACACTTTGCACTAGAAAATGGCAAACTATGCACACAACAAAATATGACGGAGCGACATGGGGCACTATTCTCATCTTGGTTGAGATATCATCAGTTAGCACATTTTCTGTCACATCATAGTCACAAAAATAAATTCAATAGGGACCTTATTCCGTTAGAATTACTGTGCACAAGTTCTCAACCCCCAAAAAAACTAATATCAAAGTTATACAAACTACTTTTAACACCCCCTGACGTACTATTACCTTCTTATACTAGAGCCTGGAGTAAAGACATTGACCATTTAATAGAGGAGGAGGACTGGCTTAAGTCACTCAGATTAATCAGACGCTCCTCTGTCTCTGCTAGAGTACAAGAAATTCAGCTTAAATTACAGACCAGGTGGTACTATACCCCAGCTAGACTGCATCTATATTTTCGTTCAGCTAACGCTAAGTATTGGAGAGGTTGTGGAGAAGTAGGTACACTTTTGCACATTTGGTGGTCATGCCCGAAGTTGACTAATTACTGGACGATAGTTTTAACAGAAATATTGAATAGACTGAACCTGCAAATCCCAAATACACCTGAAACAATTCTATTTGTGCATCTTCCTGACACTAAACTAGATCACATTCGTGCCCTTCTCCTGATCATGCTCACAGGTGCTAAAATGCTTATTCCTAAAAAATGGAAATCTAGTGATCCCCCAACACTTGCTGAATGGCACTCCGCCGTTGAAGACCCGGTATGGAGCGCTGACCCACTGCGCTCCACTGCTGTTGATCTCTGAGTGCTCTTGGTGTGTTGAGAAAGATCTTTTTTTTTTTTTTCCTCCTACCTTACTCTTTTCCTCCTTTCTCCTCTTTATTCATTCCTAATATTTTCCTAATTTACCCTCTCCCTATCACATTTCTCCCTATGGTACACGTAGGTTTGCAATACTACTACATTTTGTATAATTGTTCGTATAAAACAAAAAATTGTTAATGTCACAAGCTTATTATCTCTAAGTGTCTAAAGAATGTTACAGGTTCCCACTCCTTTATGTATGGACAGTAATTGGATATTGTTCCCACTCCGATTACATATATTTTTGTAACCTGTGAAATTTTATTGAATAAAGCTTGTTTTAAAAAAAAAAAAAAACAACTTCTTGATTGAAGAAACTAAAACTAACACCTCACTTTACCATGTGTTCCTTGTATAACACAGGCAAAGAGAATGACTGAGGGTGGAGGGGAAGGGGCTATGTGTGCAGCTCTGCTGTTGTGCTCTTTGCCGCTTCATGTTGGCGGGGGGTTGGTGTCCCACAAGTAAGGATGAAATCCGTGGACTCGTCATATCTTTGTAAAAGAAATCTCTTCCTCATTTAATGAGATAGATTAAAATACTGAGAGAGTTTAAACAAGGTTTAAATTCAGTAGATTGCTGGCGTTTGTGAAATCCGGACATTAGGGATTACACATGTCTATCTAAGACTCATAGTACTTTGTCTCCTATTGATTTTTTTTGTGGCATCCCTAGCCTTAATCATCACATAGAGAAAATGGTAATATCACAGATAACATTATCTGATCACGCACCTATATGGACTGTATTACAACCTGCTAATTATGAACCTCCTCAAAGAGCTTGGAGATTTCCATCTTATTTATATTAAAATGAAGGTTTTAAACAGTATTTGCAATTACAATGGAAATATTTTGCTAATGATAATGCTTAACATAGAACTAATATGGATTTGTTTTGGCATACATCTAAGGTGGTGTTGTGGGGTCACTTGTGGACTATACAGAGATACATAATGCCAAACAAAAATCAAAAGGTCATCTTTTCTCAAGACAACTTATTAATGTGTATAATAAATACTTGAATTCTCCTACTAGGCTTAACAAATGTTATGCTAAAAAACATGAGCGAGACATGTTCTTACAGCAACAGGCTACAGATTTTGATACCTATACTTTAGGTTGATATCATTGTTTTGATAACAAGGCAGGAAAATGATTATCTTTAACTGTTAAAACCCAAAAAGCGAAATCTTTTATAGCAGCTATAAGATGCTCCTACACAAGAACAGGAGGTGAAGAAGGCCATGCTGACATCATCATACAGACCAATCTCGCTGCTGAACAGTGATTATAAACTGCTTATAAAAATATTAGATGACAGACTTGCGGAGGTTTAATGTCACTTAGTCCATTCTGATCAAACAGGATTTGTAAAAACATAGGTCTTCAGTAGCTAATATTAGGCAAACTATTGCATTAATAGTTTTCTACTCGGGGACAAATGAGTGGACAATGGAGCAGGGGCTGTCGGATGCCTGTCTTCTCACTGTTGACGCAAAGAATGCATTCAACAGAGTGGGATGGGACCATCTGTTTACTTCACTTACAAAATTTGGAATTCATTGCCCATTTTTTTTATGTTATTGCTACACTGCATTGAACAAGGCACTAGACAGGGGTGCCCCCTCTTTTGTTCAAACCTAGTGATAGAGCCTCTTGTGATCTATATTAGGAGTTATGTTCAGGGTCTTACAATTAAAAATTATTTTATGCACTTATCCCTATATGTGAACGACCTCCTCTTATACCTCCCAAATCCTAGGGATACAATTTCGCAAATACAATTTTTTAGATGTTGAGATCATTCTCTGGATACAAAATAAATCTTGAAAAATCAGAATTGGTGTGGCTCTATAACACAGCTGCTAGTACTTTAGCCAATATCCCATTAAAAATTACATAGGGTGTTTTTAAATACTTCATTTGAATTCATGTTAATTCATCTCTCATGTATAAGTTAAATATTGACCTAGTTCTTGATAAAGTGAAAAATATTTTGGCTGGGTGGGCTACATTACCAATATCATTGAATGGTAGAATAAATCTCATAAAGATGATCATACTTCCTAAGATCTTATATCCCCTACAAATGTTACCTCTGCTTATTAAGCAGAGACATACACAAGCTTTCCACAAGTTGTTTACTGAATTTATCTGGCAGGGAAAGAAGAAATTTATAAGCAGACTTAAACTTACTCTTTGGTTGGAGCAGGGAGGACTAAAACTACCGGACATTCAGTGGTATAATTGGGCCTCCCTTGTTAAATTAGTAGTGGACTGGTTACCAGAAACACATTATTTTGGGCTTATATACAGGTAGATTACAAGTTATGCGCGCTATAGGGAATTTAACGAAAGCAACAAAAGTTGCGTTATTTAACCCTCTATAGCACAGCCATTACAAGTTTTGAAACAGCCAGCCTGTGTGTGCGATACAGGGGTTTTAAGCTCCATACCGCACACAATTCAAGCTCTGTTTTGTCGTGCTCATGCATGCTTTCCCCATAGACATCAATGGGGAGAAGGTGTCAGAAAAAAACCTGGAGCGAGGAATGAAAAGCTCCATAACACAACCCTAATGATGTCTATGGGGAAAAAAAAAGTTATGTTTAAACCTAACACCCTAACATAAACCCCACGTCTAAACACCCCTAATCTGCTGCCCCCGACATCACCGACACCTACTTAATGTTATTTACCCCTAATCTGCCGCTTCCGATATCGCCGCCATTATACTAAAGTTATTAACTCCTATTTCCCTGTACCCCAACATCGCCCATACTATAATAAAGATATTAACCCCTATTCCGCCACCACTATAATAAAGTTATTAGCCCCTAAACCTCTGGCCTCCCACATCACTACCACTAAATAACCCTATTAACCCCTAAACCGCCAGCCCCCCACATTGCAACAACCTAAATTAAACTATTAATCCCTAAACCTAAGCCTAACCCTAACGTAACCCTAACCCTAACACCCCCTAACTTAAACATAATTAAAATAGAGCTAAATTAAAGTTACAGTTATTAACTAAAACTAAATACATACTTACCTGTGAAATAAAACCTAAGCTAGCTACAATATAACTAATAGTTATATTGTAGCTAGCTTAGGTTTTATTTTTATTTCACAGGTAAGTTTGTATTTATTTTAACTAGGTAGACTAGTAGGGTTAGGTTTAGGGGTTACTAGTTTAAATTAGTTTATTGTGATGTGGGGGGCTTTTGGTTTAGGGGTTAATAGGTTTATTTAGTATATTTCATTGTGGGGGCTTTCGGGTTAGGGGTTAATAGGTTTGTTATAGTGGTGGCAGAATAAGGGGTTAATAACTTTAGTATAGTGGGGGCGATGTGGGCGGACGGCAGATTAGGGGTTAATAATATTTCAATAGTGTTTGCGATGCGGGAGGGAGCGGGTTAGGGGTTAATAACTTTAGTATAGTGGCGGCGATGTCGGGGAGCGGTGGAAAAGGGGTTAATCATTTTTAATAGTTTAGTTATGAATTTTATGTAACAGTTTTGTTGCGTAAAATTCATAACTACTGCTTTTAGATTGCAAAATGGATCTTGTAGGTATAGGCTGGAACGCAAGCTTTTTAGCCTTACCGCGAAACTCGCAATGGCTGCACTATGGAAGTCCCATGAAAAAAACATCATTTTTACGAGTGCGGGACTGATGTTGCGTTACAGGCTAAAAGGGAGGGGAAGGGAGAAAGAGGAGGAAAAGAAAACAGAAATTCAGGCAAAATCTGAGCTACCTCCCCCTTCCTCTCTCCACTCTTATTGGGAAACATCAGAGAAGCTGTACCATTGTTCTGCTTGAATAGAGCGAGCTGGGTTGCTGTTAAAGGCCCAGCCTGCACTATTCGGCACATTTGAGTGATGCTGATTTTGTGAGTACCATGTATCTGTTTTTTTCTACACTCATACTATATGTTACAGATACACACATGTGGGTTCTCTATTTGTGTCTTTTTTTCTTATGTTATCCTGACACATGAGAACTAGGAGCTTGAGGAATAAGAAATCAGCGAGCTGGGCTGCTGTGGAAGGTCCAGCCTGTATGTATTGGCAAAATTGGGTGCCGCCGGAACATGTGAGTACCCTGTACGCAGCTGTTCTGTCCTTGGTTGCTTTATTATGGATACACACATGTGGCACCTCCATTCTTTTGCTTTTTGCCTCCTGTAGAATCATCTGAGTTATTGGTCCGTAAAGAATACTATCTTTGGAGCAGCGATCCCCACGTGCCCAGGAATTATCAAATTCAAGGGAAGCCTAAATGTATTATGAAGATTAGGATTTGTTGATGACTGTAACACTTAAGTATTCTGTCTAGTTTTATCTAGACCCTCTCGTTCCCTTGTTCAAGAACTGAATTATAGTATTTTCATGTTTTGTTCAAGTTCTATATATATTGCTAAACAGATCAAATATCATCAGAGCTATATACAATATTCATTTGAAAGCAGTGTTAATTTTGACTGCAAATTTCAATTTAGTCTTAGTTTTAGTCTTTTGACTAAAATGCCATTTTAGTTTTAGTCGTCTTTTAGTCATCTGAATTGTTTTAGTTTTAGTCTAGTTTTAGTCGACTGAATCTCCAGTAGATTTTAGTCGACTAAATCTCCAGTAGATTTTAGTCGACTAAAATCTAAGGGGTTTAGTTAAAGTGTAAAGCATTATTTAAGCATTTCTCTATAATTTGCAAACTGATTATATACTCCAGGAGTACACATAACACCTGTTAATATTTATGGTATTAAGGTTTAAACATGCAATACAGACACAAATTTAGCCGTTGTGATATATAACATCTTTATTAAACTTAAAATTAAATAAAACCAAGTTTCATAAACAAACAGACGTGCAACTTTAAAATATAAAAAAACAAAACTGTAAACTGTATTGACTGTATTGAACATATTACCCAGTATAAAAACTTTAACAGTTCTCTGTTAATAATTAAAACAAGAAACAAGTAACTCAACACAGCAAAAGGTTTCTGCAGCTAGCACAGGCACAGCATAACTTAAACCATTATTCGTGGGTTATGCTTATTTCTATAGGAAGAATCAATTGATTGTTCACAGATTTGCAAAATTTTCGGCAACGATATTAGCACTGCTCTAGAACTTCCAAACTCATTATATACTCCTGGAGTGGAGTAAAAGTTTATTAACCTGTTTTTATTTATGGTATTAAGGTTTGAACATGCAATACAAATTTAACAGATTTAACTGTTGTGGTATATAACATGTCTTTATTATCTTAAAATTTAATAAAATTAAGTTTCGTAAATTTTACAAAAGAGCAGTAATTGGATATGGATTGATTATAACACCTTGCATAAAATGTTTTTGTCAGCAAATTTTGATTTAGTTTTAGTCATAGTCTTTTGACTAAAATGTCATTGTGATTTAGTTTTAGTCATAGTCTTTTGACTAAAATGTCATTTTAGTTTTAGTCGTATTTTAGTCATCAGAATTTCTTTAGTTTTATAGTCATTTTAGTCTAGTTTTAGTCGATGAAATTAACACTGTTTGAAAGTAAATGGGATACATATATCTTAGGAGATTTTAGAAATTCGAATAACCAACGAAAAGAGATAACACACAGAGGCCCCCGGTTGTCTTTAGAGCCATGATGGGAAGGGGTGGGACCAAATGACAGTGGGGTGGGTGGAAGGTGGTCCATAGGTAGCGCTGGGGAATGCTGTGGGCAGGGCCGGCAGAGCAATGAGAGAACATGAGCAGAGTAGGGTGGGAAAACGAGGGACAATAACAGTTGGGAGGGCTCATGGGGGCAGCCAACAAAAAGTCACATAGACTGGCCGGCCAGACCCTTTCCTTACACTAAATCTGATACCAAGTGGGTTAAATACTTACTCAGTCTTACAAATAGATGATTCATGTCCCTGTCAGTTTATATGGTTGAGGTGTTAAATGGACATTAAATTAAAAAATTAACGCTCCATAGTTTTTTCCACTACTCCCAGAAAAGCTTACTCTGAAATTCAGTATATTGCTTGATATGCACAGGAACTCATTTAGATTTTTCCCTAGTTGACCACAACGAAAGAGAGAAGATTAATTACACTCAAGAGGCTATAGGTAAGGTAGGCCAATAGACTGAAAAACAATGCAAAATGGCATCTTTCAATGCTTTACAAACATTTTTTATTTTGTTTTTAAATATTTTTCAATGTAGTTACTAATTTCTGATCCATATATTAAAAATAACAGTATTGAGGGAGTGTTTGGGCAGAGTGTCAACTTTCACACAACCTCATCTTTCATCCCCTGGTAACCCAGCTAAAACAATCATCTCTGAACTGTCAATATGCTAACTCACCACAAAATCATCTTAATCTTGTCTTTTACATAGAACACCATTACTTATATGTGTACCTTATTTACTTACATTAGTGGAGGAAGCAGAAATCCATCATATCCTAAATAAACACTATCTAAGTTGGAATGATTATTAATAGAGACATTTGAGAAACTGTCTCCAAGACACTCAACCGATATAACAGACCTGAAGCATCAGACATCTTGTATGACCAAAGGTTCTTGTGATGCAGAGTCTGATCTTAGTGTTGGCGGGACTGATGGCTTGGGCCTGTTTTCCTTTACTCAGTAGTTTATAATGTGTTGGTATGTTGATATTTACAATTTATATATATATATATATATATATATATATAGTCACAAGTGTATGGCTCTCCATAGTCTATATATAGGTCAGTAGTATACAGGCATAGGGGCCTATCTATCAAGCTCTGAAAGGAGCTTGACGGCCCGTGTTTCTGACGAGTCTGAAGACTCGCTAGAAACAGCAGTTATGAAGCAACGGTCACAAAGACCGCTGCTCCATAACCTGTCCGCCTGCTCTGAGCAGGCGGACAGACATCGCCGGAAATCCACCCGATCGAGTACAATCGGGTTGATTGACACCTCCCTGCTGGCGGCCTATTGGCCGCGAGTCAGCAGGGGAGCGGCATTGCACCAGCAGCTCTTGTGAGCTGCTGGTGCAATGCTGAATACGGAGAGCGTATTGCTCTCCGCATTCAGCGAGGTCTGGCGGACCTGATCCGCACTGTCGGATCAGGTCCACCAGACTTTGTTAAATAGAGGCCTTAGTATTATAACGTTGAGTAAACTAATTCAGGCCGGATGAATGTATGATGTATAATCAAAAAGTGTCTTTAGGAGCCCTAAGAATAGAATAGTTTATAGGTTAATTTAAGTTGTAAGGAAAGACAATTTTCTTTCCCTCCTCTCTTTTCATGAACTCTGGGATAAAATATTTTTTTGTATAAATATGCTTTCTGGTCTGAATAAAAATTAGTGTGAACAGCACCTTGAATGGCAGCAATATTGGGAGCTCCGTGTGGATCACTGTTAATTTGCCTATTATCAGTGTATTAAATGTCCATCCAGTTATATTACTCTCATATACAGATACTACAGATCAAGATAAAGTGAAAGAAGTATTTCCCTTGAGTATACCACCGTTGCACACCAATCCGGAGCGTTGAGGCCTAAGGCAGGCTCTACACAGATAGTCCGGGTAAGCAGTGCATAGACACTGAACGATATATTTCATTTCATACCAACACTATCTACATTTATTCAATACCATCCTTGCTATACAAGATAGATAGCAGGAGATTTCAGTGCCACCCTCACCAGCACATACCTACTAAAATGGACAAGCTACAGGATACTCACAAACGTGAAGGCACTCAATTGTGCCTATAGGAACAGGCTGGTATTTTCACAGCAAACAAGCTGGCTGTACAGCAAACAAGCTGGCTGTACAAGGGGGGAGAAAGGCTAAAACAGCCCTTAGGTTACTTGCAAGTGAAATGCCACACTAACACCAGGCTTGTATAAAAATTAAAACAAGTATTTTATTGTGCAAAAATAAAAATACCATCAGTGCATCAAAATACAGCTGGGTGTGTTTAAAAGGCAAATCTCCTTGTATGTACAGAGATAATAGCGACGCGTTTCTAAACGCGTCGCTATTATCTCTGTACATACAAGGAGATTTGCCTTTTAAACACACCCAGCTGTATTTTGATGCACTGATGGTATTTTTATTTTTGCACAATAAAATTTTTATACAAGCCTGGTGTTAGTGTGGCATTTCACTTGCAAGTAACCTAAGGGCTGTTTTAGCCTTTCTCCCCCCTTCACTCCAGTTTCTTTCTTCTGAAAGTGACCCAGGCAAGGGTCACGGTTGGGACAACAAGAACCATAGGACATCACGACGGGCATTCCCTTGTACAGCGAGCTGGTTTGCTGTGAAAATACCAACCTGTTCCTATAGGCACAATTGAGTGCCTTCATGTTTGTGAGTATCCTGTAGCTTGTTTCATTTGGATATTGTTGGTCCTTATTGATCTACACATGTGGCGCCTCTGTTTTTGTTGTCATTACAGCTGTCCATTTTAGAAGTTACACCATCGTTTGGGTGAAGACCGAGAGCTGCCTTTTCCACATTTGGACTTTGAGATACTATTGGAACTTTTCTATTGTCAGATTGGTCATGTGCCACGTCTGTATATACACAATTTTAATTTAACTTCTTTTAATTTCTTTATATTATGCATATTGTGTAACAAGTCATATATTGGGTAATAAGTTGCACATTTATTTTAATAATATCTGTCATTGTTCATTCAGCGCCTCCTATAGGAGATCCATGGTATATAATATCACGGATATTCCTGTTTTTATACACTACCTACTAAAGATGGCGTCAGGCGCAGAGATGATACTTGCAGCCGTAACAAGGCTGCTGCATGACCACCATGTGCGGATACAACAAGCTTGGGATGGTGAGTGGGATGGCCTCCGTGAGCTAGCGAGACAAGTCGGACACCGCCAAATGAAGCCAGGAGACCGTGTAGAGAAAACTAACGCAGTTACAAGTCTCCAAGAGCCTATTCCAAGCTTGTCAAGCCCAGCATCTCCACCCCGACTACGGCAGCACCGCACTTGAGCATACCTGATAAGAACCCTCCAGCAGGGGATGACTACCCGGATGATGTACCGGTCATGAGCGGGTTACAACTCTGAGTCTCCAGGCAACAGCTGACCGCAACTGAAGTGACTGCCGCATCCCTATGCCTAGAAATAGCTCACCTTGCATACACCGCTAATGACGCCAGCAAGATGTCTATGGAGCACTGTGAGTGTAAGGTGACAGTGGGTGAACTAAAAAAACAACCCGGGATGACACCCGCTTATTGTGAGAAGAGCCCTACTGTGGAAGATCTGGCCATAGCGGTGGGATTCTTTGCTGCACATCATTGCCTTCCTCTGGTAAGAGTGAGACCGAGAAACCATACATCAGTGTGGGACACTTCTCAGGAAACTTGTTACCAGCTCATGGTTTATGCAGACACACTCCATTATTGCCGGCCTTTTGACCCTGGGGGCTACTAGACATGTTCCCATACCACAGTGAGCCTGCCATCTAGCTGGGCGCGTTTTGGGGAAAAGAAAGAGAACTCTATCTCATTGATCTATGGGCCGTCTGTGTACTGAACTTTATGAACTGGTGCAACCCGTTTTCAAGCTCTTTTGATGGGTAGGATGTTAAGTCGTTGAAGGGGAGAGTGTTATTTAAATATTCCTTAGATTTTTTGTATTACTCCAGAATGGGGGGTTTAGTCTGTCTCTCTCAATATTTTCCCTACCTCTGGTTAGATTGTATGTTTATGTGACAGCACGCACCTATTTGTTAGTATATTAATATGCATAATGTGACCAGTACTAATCCCCCCATAATGAGCTATGCAGTAACCAATTCCAGCTTACCTAATGTTTAAAGTGTATTTAAAGTCCCTGATAAGAATATATTTGTCTTTTAGCTCTTATGTTTTCCCCCTTATTGATATTACTGAAATGGAGACTATATTGTTCAAATATTCCTCAGACAATGCTCAAAGTATATTTAATCCCCCCATATGTATGTATATATTACTATTCTAACTCTTATGTTCTCCCCTTCATTAATATTCCTTGCTAGATCCCTGGACAGACGATGGTATAACCATGCTACTATACATAGATACCAAGTCTCTCCACCAGATGGTGAAGGCAGTTTAAAATTTGCCAACGTAACAATGTCTATTTAGCCCTTTGAAATATTAGATGTGTAGACTTTCATTAGACATGCATCTTTCTCCTCACCCAGCCTTCCCTGTAAATTAGTATTCATTAAGGAGAAATTATCTCTGGGCATTATGCCTGCAAGCGACTCAATAGCTAATGGTGCATGATTTAATAACCCTCTGTACTTAAGTGTTGCTTTTATATTTCCTTAAATCACATCTCGGGTCCAAGAGTAGCCCATTTTATTGTTTTCCCTTCCCCCAAATACCCCCGGTATGACTTACTAATATTTCAGGGGGTCCAAGAGCGGCCTCCATATCTCACTAGGGGTAAATGTTATATCTTTATTTTACCATATCCTAATGGGGACTCACTATATTAGAAAACAAAAGGTTGAAATTTTTCTCTCTATTTGTATGCCTAGATAATGTTTGTTTTCCTTTTGTGGCATGACTTTATCTGGAGATTCGGTGGACGCTATTCTATTTTCATTCTTTTTCCAGTATTTATGTAATTTATTCTCGTATTTGTATGTCATGCAAATTATTGCCTAATTGTCATGTAGTGTATTTCACCTCAATAAAAAATATTATTAAAAAAAAAATTTGTGTGAACGTCCTGTAACTAATTTTGGTAACACTGATTGCTCACTTTGCTATTATATAAGAATTTGTCTCTTGTATTGCGGGAATGTAATAATTAACTTGTTAAACTAGGGGTATAAATACCTCCAATTGCTTAGGTTAGTGGACACATAAGAATTCACTTCATTTACTGATATTTATAAGGAAAGGGTAATAGTTTTTCCTCATGTTTATAAGGATAAATAATCTTTCTTTTTCTTCCTTTTTATAAAGTCTGGGATAAAAACACCTTCTAGTAGAAATACGCTGTTAGGGCTACTGGTCCGATTGGGATATGGAGTATCAGGTAAAAATGGTGTTGGAGGCCAGTAGTACAAATAGGGATATCTCGTCAAACTTAATGTGACAGGTACCATGCCCCTTTTAAGAGCATTTTAACATTTATTTTAATGTTAAAATAATAAACAATATAATTTTATTTTAAATAGCGTTGTGTTAATGTTTTATGTATCATTTAACTGATATTTTGTAACATTTCAATGAATTTAAAACAAAACAAAAAAAACAAATCAGAACACATTTTAATTCAATGTATTCCTAATAAGGCTATTAAGAAAAAAAAAAGATACAAAATATCTTCTCTGCGTAATGTCCGAGGGCATTACGCAGAGAAGATATAAAATAGATATCTTCTCTGCGTAATGGGGCTCGATCATTAGACAGAGAAGATATTTGGTATCTTTCTTAATTAACCAAAAGTTGTTAAGCTATACAGTCTTTTTGAATCTAAAAAGTGTTCAACATGCAGTTGTCTGATACATGCTGGAGAAAATATGAGCTAATTCACATATCTCTTACACAGACAGAAGTATTCTCCCTGCAAAAACTGCTGTCTGTAGATAATGTGTGCTAATCCACACAGCTCTTGCACAGAAGCATTCCCCCACCCCTGCACAACCCCTCACAACTAAAAAAAACCTCCCACATAGACACACCTCTTTTTAGTATAATTTCTTGTATCAAATTTATACTGATTCTACATGCACTTAATATTAAAAGCAAATACATTTTATTTCTTCTTTTCACATTCTTTGTGAAATGCTATGATCAACACATGTCTAAAATTAGATAGGGTTGTTAAACACTGTCAAATGTTTATTTCAACATTCCTCCATGCTTTAAAATGACCACAGGTCACACAGGTCAGTGCAAGTGACAAAAAGATAATGTTTACATCTTTTTTTTTAAGAATAGCCTCTGTTTACTCATGAAAAGGTTATGACCAACACATGTCTTTTTTTTTAAGAATAGCCTCTGTTTACTCATGAAAAGGTTATGACCAACACATGTCTTTTTTTTTAAGAATAGCCTCTGTTTACTCATGAAAAGGTTATGACCAACACATGTCTTTTTTTTAAGAATAGCCTCTGTTTACTCATGAAAAGGTTATGACCAACACGTCTAAAATTAGATAGGGTTTGTTAAACACTGTCAAATGTTTATTTCAACATTCATCCTTGTGTCAAAATGACCACAGGGTACAGTTCAGTGCAGATGACAAAAAGATAATGTTTACATCTTTTTTTTGTAAGACTAAATAGCCTCTGTTTCAGATTAGACATGCTTTCTTTCCTGGTGAATGGCTATTGATAACACATGTCAATATTTACAGCTTTAACAGTTTGCTAAACTACATGAAAAAAAATGTCTGATTTTGGGAGATCACCGGATAAAAACCATGAAGTTGTATTAAGAGATATATATTATAATCCATTAAAAACCGGGTCTTTTGGAGGGGTACATAATCTGTATCGTGTGGCTAATCAATATGATATTAGCAAAGCAACAACTCAAGCGTTTTTAAATTCTCAAGATACTTATTCACTCCATAAGCCTGTTAGACGTGTTTTTGAAAGAAACAAAATATATACAGCGTCTATAGATATTCAATGGCAGGCTGACTTGTTATCAATGATTGAATTTGCTAAATATAATGATGGTATCAAGTATATTCTCACCGTTATAGACTGTTTTTCTAAATATGCGTGGGTTGTCTGTTTGTCTAATAAAACAGGCTCATCCGTTGCAAAGGGATTTCAAGAAATTTTTCAAGGTCGTCGTGTACCTTTAAAGATTCAGACTGATAAGGGTACTGAGTTCTTAAACGTGGCTGTCCAAAAAGTATTTAAAAAATATAAAATTCAACATTTTGTAGCAAACAATGTTGTTAAAGCAGCCATTTGTGAACGCTTTAATCGTACATTAAAAACTAAAATGTGGCGGTATTTTACATACCACAATACCTACAGATATATAGATGTGTTAAATGCTCTTATATTTAGCTACAACAATACATACCACAGGACTATACGTTGTTCACCTGTAAACGTGACACAGGAAAATTCACTGCTCATTTGGAAAAATATTTATGGTGTTTCTTCAAAATCTAAGAACATTAAGCCTGCTTTAAAAGTTGGTGACCATGTCAGGATTTCAAAGTTTAAAGGTTTTTTCACCAAAGGCTACGAACAAAATTTTACGGATGAGATATTTGTAATAGATGGTGTGAATACACGTGGTTCTAAACCTCTTTATAAACTGAAAGATTTAGCAGGTGAAATTATTGAAGGTAGTTTCTACACTGAAGAAATTCAAAAAATATCACATGATGACAATCGTGTGTACAGAATTGAAAAGGTTCTAAAACAGAAACATATTAGAAGAAAACTATACTGCTATGTGAAGTGGAGAGGTTACCCAAATAAATTCAACAGTTGGATACCCAAAAGTCAGTTAACTACATTATAGTATAATGGAGCAGTCCTCTTTTTATTTAACTCTACTAAGTAACGCCTCCTATCATATGTTCCCTAACAATGAAATTTCTAGTTTTACAACAAAGCTAGCTAAACCTGTTACATTAAAAGGCGAATGGGAGGTTGGCGTAAGAGAGGTTATGTACCCCCACACTTTTGATCTTCTTGAAGCGCCTGATTCCAAAATAACTATAACAACACAGAACAAACCAATCACTTATGTGCATTTGAAGCCTGGTTATTATAAAGATATGAATGATATAGTTAGAGCTATTAATGATAAATTATCCACGCTTCAAAATTTAAGTATTGACGTGAAGCTAAAGTACGATGAATTATCACGGACAGTTCGAGTAGTAGGTAGTAGTGGCAGTATCATTACGGTTTCAGAAAAGTTAACTCATATCTTAGGACTTAATAATTACGGATTAAGAAATGACGTTAACACACAGGCTGTCAAGAATGAGAATGGAAAGATATATTGTGATATAAAAGCAGGATTCTACACACTTTTTATCTACACCGACATCATAGAACATCAGCGTGTAGGTGACAGCTTTGTACCATTGCTGCTCGCTGTCGATATTACGGGTGGAAATAACGAAATTATTACGCATCGTTATATCGATCCAGACTATGTGCCTGTCAGTAAACATCATTTTGACTGTGTTACAATTGAGATAAAGAACGACCAGGATAAAAACGTGGCATTTAAGTACGGAAAGGTGATCATTAAGCTACACTTTAGGCCACGTAAAAAAGAGTTGTTCTAAAAAAGATAAAATGGTTGCAATGAAAGTTTATGGTGACCCCGACATATACAGCAATTATTACAGAACACAAGCAGGAAATGGCCTACCTGGATTTCATGGTAGTTCATACATGTATGGCCGTGGAATAGGTGGTGTGTTTAGGAACTTATTCAGGATGGCAGTACCTTTGTTTAGGCGTGGGTTTGAAATTGTAAAACCACATATGAAAACAGCAGCACAGGGTATAGCAAAGGATGTGGTGAGCCGTGTGTCCTCAGCTGTTATGAATAAAATGAATAATGGTCCACAAGAGGGAACTGGCATTGTGTATATTGCTAACAAGAGAAAAACAAAAAGAAAGCATGATATTGCTTTTCCACCAATGTTAACACAACACATAATTAAAAACCGTGCACGCAAAAGCAGAAAGAGACAGAGGCCACCAAGGCGTTCACCAGGTGACATCTTCTAATAACCACACAGTTGTCATTAAAAAAAAAAAAAGCTATGGCGTTTATTCATAATGGATCCTTAGAATGTGCCAAGTCAGAATTGGATATTTTTCAAATACAACCTACACAAACAAGTATAGAAAAATCACTCTATGTGGAAATACAACCCCTGACAGCAATTATTGAAAATGCACCTTTAGAGTTCTATATAGCTGGAAGTGGAGATCATTATTTTGATCTGAACAACACCCTTTTGTTCATAACATGCAAAATTGTTAAACAAGACAATACACCACCTCCTGAGGGGGCCCGAGTCAGCCTCATCAACTATCCACTGTCCACACTGTTTAATCAAGTGGATGTCACATTAGGAGACAGACTTGTATCACAATCAAATAATCTTTACGCTTACCGTGGGTACATTGAAACAATTCTTAATTATAGTGCTGATACACTATCAACGCAATTCACAGGTGGACTGTTTTATAAAGATACAGCGGGTCACCATGACACACGTGTCTTGGGTGGAGACAATCAAGGTTTTAACAAAAGAGCGCACATGTTAGAAAGGGGTAAAACTATTGAATTACTAGGTCATCTTCACAGTGACCTGTTTTTCCAAGAAAAGTTAATGTTAAACGGAATTGATTTGAAAATAAAACTTACTAGAAATAAAGATGCATTTTGTCTTATGTCTGCAGAAGCAGAACAGTATAAAGTACAAATCTTGAATGCATCACTTTTTGTCAAAAGAGTGCAAATATCACCAGCAGTGCGAATAGGTCATGCGCAAGGCCTGCTAACAGCAAATGCAAAATATGCTCTGGATAGAGTCGGACTGAAAGTGTATTCTATCGCTGCAGGTAGCCGTGTATGTAATCAAGAAAATTTATTTCTGGGACAATTACCAAAGCTTGTGGTTATAGGATTTGTAGACAATGTGTGCATTTTCAATAATTGCTGTCAGGGGTTGTATTTCCACATAGAGTGATTTTTCTATACTTGTTTGTGTAGGTTGTATTTGAAAAATATCCAATTCTGACTTGGCACATTCTAAGGATCCATTATGAATAAACGCCATAGCTTTTTTTTTTTTTTTAATGACAACTGTGTGGTTATTAGAAGATGTCACCTGGTGAACGCCTTGGTGGCCTCTGTCTCTTTCTGCTTTTGCGTGCACGGTTTTTAATTATGTGTTGTGTTAACATTGGTGGAAAAGCAATATCATGCTTTCTTTTTGTTTTTCTCTTGTTAGCAATATACACAATGCCAGTTCCCTCTTGTGGACCATTATTCATTTTATTCATAACAGCTGAGGACACACGGCTCACCACATCCTTTGCTATACCCTGTGCTGCTGTTTTCATATGTGGTTTTACAATTTCAAACCCACGCCTAAACAAAGGTACTGCCATCCTGAATAAGTTCCTAAACACACCACCTATTCCACGGCCATACATGTATGAACTACCATGAAATCCAGGTAGGCCATTTCCTGCTTGTGTTCTGTAATAATTGCTGTATATGTCGGGGTCACCATAAACTTTCATTGCAACCATTTTATCTTTTTTAGAACAACTCTTTTTTACGTGGCCTAAAGTGTAGCTTAATGATCACCTTTCCGTACTTAAATGCCACGTTTTTATCCTGGTCGTTCTTTATCTCAATTGTAACACGGTCAAAATGATGTTTACTGACAGGCACATAGTCTGGATCGATATAACGATGCGTAATAATTTCGTTATTTCCACCCGTAATATTGACAGCGAGCAGCAATGGTACAAAGCTGTCACCTACACGCTAATGTTCTATGATGTCGGTGTAGATAAAAAGTGTGTAGAATCCTGCTTTTATATCACAATATATCTTTCCATTCTCATTCTTGACAGCCTGTGTGTTAACGTCATTTCTTAATCCGTAATTATTAAGTCCTAAGATATGAGTTAACTTTTCTGAAACCGTAATGATACTGCCACTACTACCTACTACTCGAACTGTCCGTGATAATTCATCGTACTTTAGCTTCACGTCAATACTTAAATTTTGAAGCGTGGATAATTTATCATTAATAGCTCTAACTATATCATTCATATCTTTATAATAACCAGGCTTCAAATGCACATAAGTGATTGGTTTGTTCTGTGTTGTTATAGTTATTTTGGAATCAGGCGCTTCAAGAAGATCAAAAGTGTGGGGGTACATAACCTCTCTTACGCCAACCTCCCATTCGCCTTTTAATGTAACAGGTTTAGCTAGCTTTGTTGTAAAACTAGAAATTTCATTGTTAGGGAACATATGATAGGAGGCGTTACTTAGTAGAGTTAAATAAAAAGAGGACTGCTCCATTATACTATAATGTAGTTAACTGACTTTTGGGTATCCAACTGTTGAATTTATTTGGGTAACCTCTCCACTTCACATAGCAGTATAGTTTTCTTCTAATATGTTTCTGTTTTAGAACCTTTTCAATTCTGTACACACGATTGTCATCATGTGATATTTTTTGAATTTCTTCAGTGTAGAAACTACCTTCAATAATTTCACCTGCTAAATCTTTCAGTTTATAAAGAGGTTTAGAACCACGTGTATTCACACCATCTATTACAAATATCTCGTCCGTAAAATTTTGTTCGTAGCCTTTGGTGAAAAAACCTTTAAACTTTGAAATCCTGACATGGTCACCAACTTTTAAAGCAGGCTTAATGTTCTTAGATTTTGAAGAAACACCATAAATATTTTTCCAAATGAGCAGTGAATTTTCCTGTGTCACGTTTACAGGTGAACAACGTATAGTCCTGTGGTATGTATTGTTGTAGCTAAATATAAGAGCATTTAACACATCTATATATCTGTAGGTATTGTGGTATGTAAAATACCGCCACATTTTAGTTTTTAATGTACGATTAAAGCGTTCACAAATGGCTGCTTTAACAACATTGTTTGCTACAAAATGTTGAATTTTATATTTTTTAAATACTTTTTGGACAGCCACGTTTAAGAACTCAGTACCCTTATCAGTCTGAATCTTTAAAGCTACACGACGACCTTGAAAAATTTCTTGAAATCCCTTTGCAACGGATGAGCCTGTTTTATTAGACTAACAGACAACCCACGCATATTTAGAAAAACAGTCTATAACGGTGAGAATATACTTGATACCATCATTATATTTAGCAAATTCAATCATTGATACCAAGTCAGCCTGCCATTGAATATCTATAGACGCTGTATATATTTTGTTTCTTTCAAAAACACGTCTAACAGGCTTATGGAGTGAATAAGTATCTTGAGAATTTAAAAACGCTTGAGTTGTTGCTTTGCTAATATCATATTGATTAGCCACACGATACAGATTATGTACCCCTCCAAAAGACCCGGTTTTTAATGGATTATAATATATATCTCTTAATACAACTTCATGGTTTTTATCCGGTGATCTCCCAAAATCAGACATTTTTTTTCATGTAGTTTAGCAAACTGTTAAAGCTGTAAATATTGACATGTGTTATCAATAGCCATTCACCAGGAAAGAAAGCATGTCTAATCTGAAACAGAGGCTATTTAGTCTTGCAAAAAAAAAGATGTAAACATTATCTTTTTGTCATCTGCACTGAACTGTACCCTGTGGTCATTTTGACACAAGGATGAATGTTGAAATAAACATTTGACATGTGTTATCAATAGCCATTCACCAGGAAAGAAAGCATGTCTAATCTGAAACAGAGGCTATTTAGTCTTACAAAAAAAAGATGTAAACATTATCTTTTTGTCATCTGCACTGAACTGTACCCTGTGGTCATTTTGACACAAGGATGAATGTTGAAATAAACATTTGACAGTGTTTAACAAACCCTATCTAATTTTAGACGTGTTGGTCATAACCTTTTCATGAGTAAACAGAGGCTATTCTTAAAAAAAAAAAAGACATGTGTTGGTCATAACCTTTTCATGAGTAAACAGAGGCTATTCTTAAAAAAAAAAGATGTAAACATTATCTTTTTGTCACTTGCACTGACCTGTGTGACCTGTGGTCATTTTAAAGCATGGAGGAATGTTGAAATAAACATTTGACAGTGTTTAACAACCCTATCTAATTTTAGACATGTGTTGATCATAGCATTTCACAAAGAATGTGAAAAGAAGAAATAAAATGTATTTGCTTTTAATATTAAGTGCATGTAGAATCAGTATAAATTTGATACAAGAAATTATACTAAAAAGAGGTGTGTCTATGTGGGAGGTTTTTTTTAGTTGTGAGGGGTTGTGCAGGGGTGGGGGAATGCTTCTGTGCAAGAGCTGTGTGGATTAGCACACATTATCTACAGACAGCAGTTTTTGCAGGGAGAATACTTCTGTCTGTGTAAGAGATATGTGAATTAGCTCATATTTTCTCCAGCATGTATCAGACAACTGCATGTTGAACACTTTTTAGATTCAAAAAGACTGTATAGCTTAACAACTTTTGGTTAATTAAGAAAGATACCAAATATCTTCTCTGTCTAATGATCGAGCCCCATTACGCAGAGAAGATATCTATTTTATATCTTCTCTGCGTAATGCCCTCGGACATTACGCAGAGAAGATATTTTGTATCTTTTTTTTTTCTTAATAGCCTTATTAGGAATACATTGAATTAAAATGTGTTCTGATTTGTTTTTTTTTTGTTTTGTTTTAAATTTAAATTCATTGAAATGTTACAAAATATCAGTTAAATGATACATAAAACATTAACACAACACTATTTAAAATAAAATTATATTGTTTATTATTTTAACATTAAAATAAATGTTAAAATGCTCTTAAAAGAAGCCATAAAAGGGAATTATTTTAACATTAAAATAAATGTTAAAATGCTCTTAGAAGAAGCCATAAAAGGGGCGTAAAATATGGAAAATAGTGGGCAGGTAGGGTGGAAATATTGGGAGGAGAGTGGGCGGGGATCTGCATATAAAGGGGCGGGGATCTGCCTATAAAGGGGCGTGAATCTGCCTATAAAGGGGCGTGAATTTGCCTATAAAGGGGCGGGGATTTGCCTATAAAGGGGTGTGGTTTGCATATAAAGGGGCGTGGTACCTGTCACATTAAGTTTGACGAGATATCCCTATTTGTACTACTGTGGCCTGTAACGAATTTTGAATTACGGTTTGTCTATTCTTCTGATATACAGAAATTTGGTTTACTTATTGACACCTACAGGGGGAGTGCAATAACTAATTGCTAGAAACAGGATTATAAGCATGCTTTATTGTTTTTCTTTTCCCCTTTCTTTCTCTTTTTTGACCCAAATGTCTCTGGATAAATATATTTCAACTGCTTCTCACTCTAAAACATCAGTTATGGCGAGTAGAAGACAGCAGGAAAAAAAGCAAGTTGGGCGTAGTGCAGAGCTAAGTTTAGACTCCCTTCAGGAAGATAGCTCTGAGACAATAGGGATCACGGAACTTCTCAAACAGATTAGCGCTTTATTTATACTTAAATTTGATTCTTTACAAAACAGCGTTGAAGCAATTTCACAAGAAATTAAACAATTTTCTTCCAGAGTAGGTTTAGTTGAACAGCGGGTATCAGACCTGGAAGATAGAGACATTGAAAAAGATATGGATATTACAGGAATGCTCAATCAAATCCAATTTTTAAGTGATAAAGTTGAAGATCTTGAAAAAAGATCACTAAGAAATAATATAAGGGTGATTGGAATATCAGAAACTTTAGCAGAGAAAGTTTTAATGCAGTTTGCTGCAGTGCAGCTTCCTTTGATTTTAAAAATCACAGAAAGTAATCAACCTATCTTAGTGGAACGTGTTTATAGGATTGGTATGTTTAGAAAACAGGATGAGTTAAATGATAGACCTAGACCTATAATTATAAAATACCAAACATTTTCAAGATAAGATAACAAATTTATAGGCATACAGAACTCAAAAAAAATCTGTTTTTCCAGAATATTTATTTTTTATTTTTCAGGATTATTCTTGTGAAAAATCTAACAGAAGGAAACTGTGTGCACCAATATGTACTCGTTTAATTCAAGAAGGCAGAATAGTGAAACTCTTATATCCTGCTAGAATTAGTATAAAAACTAAAGAACGTTTAAAAATGTTCGATACTCCTCAAGAGGCAGAGATTTTTCTGAGAGATGAAGTTAAGTAAGAATTAGAGCTGTAGAACTGGAGGAACAGGTTAAAGTTAAATTGGTATTAGTAAAATTTGACACAGTGAAACAAATAGATACTAGAAGCATACTTGAAGCTGTTGTTCACTCCCTCCCCTGGTTGTTGTTCTGTTGGTGTATTTTTTTTTTCTCTCTTTCACTGGTCAGCCCTGGGGGTGAAAGATACCCCTCCCGGGTTGTGTTTTCATAAAATTTGGGATGTATAATTTTGGGTCTTGGAATGTAGGGGGATTTACATCCCCTATTAAGAGGAAATCTGTATTACAGCATTTAAATAAATTAAAAGTTGATATAGGATTTTTACAAGAAACACATTTGGATGAAATAGAAAGCCAAAAGTTGAAATGGGGTTGGATGGGAGAGGTTGTGTTTGCCCCTGGTGTTCGTAGAAAGAGGGGAGTGGCAATACTTTTTACAATAAATCTGCAGTATCAAATTCTTAGGAAAGAAGTTGATAAACATTTTAGGTTTATCATACTTGAAGCTGTTTTGGCTAACAGGAGAGTGGTGTTATGTAATGTATATGGTCCTAATGGAAAAAAAGGCTCTTTTTGGAAATGAATTCAAGCTAAGTTATTAGAGTTTGATAAAAAAATATTATGGCAACTGGATAGAAAGTATAATAGGAAAAAAGACACCATTAAATCGGGATAATAAAGTATTCAATGCCATTTGCTATAATCTTGGTTTAATAGATATTTGGAGAAATGCCCACCCAGATACCCAATAATTTACTTGTATCTCTAAAACATATAAATCTCTATCACGTATTGACATGTATCTAATTAGTAAAAATCTATTCTCTATAGTTCAACAGGCGTCAATTACGCCAATGACTATCTCTGATCACACTCCTATATTGCTCTCGTTAGCAATTAACCCAATAAATCAGCCGAATAATAAAAAAAAAAATCCTAAGTACTTATATAACAATTTGAACTTTCGTAATTTCATAATTAGCAAATGGGGCAATTACTACAGCAGAAAAAAAAATTCAGTAGACAATGTGGAAACAATTTGGCAAGCTTTTAAGGCAGTAATAAGGTGGGGAATTCTAGCCTTTTTAGTTAAAAGGAAAAAAAATTGGATTCAAATTACGAACCAGATTATCAATAAATATCAGCAATATTTGCATAATAGTAGCAATGAAAATTGGAAAGCATACTTGCCTAGCTTGCCTTAAGCAAGCGCTGGGCCTAGATGTACCATACCATATTAGATTTTCTTATATGCAATGTCAAGATTATATTAACACTGTCCTTAAGAGGTCCCCGGATTTTTGGAGTCCTAACCCAATAGATTTCTTATGCAGTTTGGCAAAACAGGGTATTTATTCCATCTCCCACATATATATTTTACTGGTAAACCACAGGAGTGCAGAAGTTATTAATATACTAACTGAAAGCTGGAAAGATGTCAGAGATGTTCAAATTACCCAGGAAGTCTTAAAAGATAGCATAATCAATCTTAAAAATACTACACTTTCCTCAACCTTGCGCGCAACAAAAGTAAGAGAACAATTGCATCAAATGTGCTAGAGAAGATCCAGATTTTTTACATTTGGTTTGGTATTGTCCCAATATTGGAGATATATGGTGCAAAATTATTTTCTGGTTGGGTAAGGTGTGTAAATAGTCTGTTACTTTGACACTTTTGCATGTATTGTTTTGACAAAAAGACAACTTACCTACATGTCATTGTAGATTATTACCAGACAATTAAACCTGAAGTTCTGGGTTGCTAAGCCTCCTCCATCTTTCAAACTTTTACTAAGGCAGATTCATTCTCACTTATTAATCGAACAAACAGATGTTAAAAGGGATAGGAATAAAAGAGTTGAACGGTTTCTGACAAAGTGGGAAATGTATCTGCGCTACCTTCCTGGGAATGTTAGATCAATTATAATAGCCCCTTTTCGTAGCTCTGAATATGTTCTTAATAAACAAATATCTTAGAGATGGACATTGGATTGATGAGGGGTTTCTTGTGTGATATACCTTTATTTGTAGTGTGTTCTTCTGGTTTTAGATGCCAGTGCTTCCCCTCCCCACCCAATCATTTAGTCTCCATTATTTTATCCAACTCTAACTCTTGTGTTAGATACTTGGGCTGGACTATTTAAGTGTATAAGGATATTTTGTTATGTCTATGGTATAGGGTTGTATGTTAATGTTTATAAAATATAAAATACTTGATTGACATGCGGATATAATTTCTGTTTTTGTTTATGGAACTGTTCATTTTCTTTCTGCCTTTTTTCTTTGGACCTCTGTTTGTCTGATCAAGTGTTAAAAAGGGATTTAAAAAAAGCTGCCTGCCACAAGCTGCAATCTGCATCCTGGCCCAACACGCCTTTTAACTGCTCTGGTACGGGTACTAAATGATCTCCTGATGGCAAAAGACAGGGGTGAGTGTTCAATACTAATTCTTATTGACCTCTCTGCTGCATGTGACACCATGGACCATGGTATTTTACTAAACTGCCTGCAGGATGTGGTACAGTTCTAAGATGATTCTTGGTGTTATGCTTGACAGTGAACTTTCCCTGAAACATCATATATCAGCAACAGTATAAGTTTCATTCTTTCATTGAACCCCTTGTGCCAATACAACATATATCTACATCATGCAGTACATGGCTTACTGTACCTTATAACATAGCTCTCCTTCGGTCCTTCAGGAAGCCCAAGCAGTTGTGAAGTGACAACCAAGACTTGCTTTTGGTGGGCTGTGGGCATCTGCCTTCATATGGTAAAGGAGCACGATTAGTGAAGCCAAATTGCTTGATAGTTACACTGTTTATGTCAATGCCTGTAATGATCCTCCATTGGTGCAGTTGGGAGCCATGGGAGGGAAGGAGGTAGGCAGGAGGACGGCTCAGTGTAAGAGGGGGGGATTATGGGAGGATCCCTACACTACAGAAAAACTATAAGGCAGGGGAGAGGGAGGGATGGGGCCCTACACTATGAAACAATATGGGGAAGGGGGACCCTACCCTAAAATAGAAATGTATTTTAAAAAAATATCATAATTTGTTACTGGCAGCTAGTCTGCCATTAACAAATATGACAGTGGGAGGGTAAGAGAGCTGTTGGGGGATAGGGAGATGGAAGGGTGAAAAGAGACCCCTACCCTGCATAAATAAATAAATACATATTTAAAAAACCATAAACTGCATACTGGCAGACTGTATGCCAGCACTTAAGATGGTGGTGTGGGGGTGGTGTGGGATGGAGGGAGGAGAGAAGAGAGCTGGGAGGGATCAGGGGGTAGGAGGTGTCAGGTGAGAGGGTAATCTCTAAACTACAGCAAACATTAACCTTATAAACTAACCGATTTACCCCTTCACTCCTTGAATTTCAGAAGTTTGGTGCGCAGCTGCAATCAGTGTCCTTCTAATTGTCAAAAAACAATTGCAAAGCCATGCATTTCTGCTATTTCCTAACAAAGTAGACCACAGAGAAGTTTTGCAACCATTTGTCTTATGACTGCGGTAGTTGTGTATAAATAATTACAGTGAGAAACCCAAGGTTTGCAAAATAGTTTTCAATTTTTTTTATATGATTGTATTTGGCAGCCAAACAGTGGCATCTCATAAACCAAAATGGGCTTAGATCAATACCTTGGGTTGTCTACTTTAAAAAATATATACATTTTTCATAGGAAAAAAAAAACAACACAAAGGCTCTATTTCTGTTTAAACAAAGTGATAGCAAAAAAGCTAAAAATGATCCGGTACTTTGTGCATGTTGTTTTCTGAAATTCCTGGTAGCAAAGGGTTTAAAGAATATAGCCAGGATCAAGCACCTGATTCCTACAGAAGATCTTCCAACGATCATCCATGATTTGGTGACTTCACGCTTGGACTACAACAATGCACTTTTTTTTGGTCTGCCAGAAAAAATCTACGCCATCTCCTTCAGTTGGTACAAAATGCTGCAGCTGTTGAGATATAAACTGAAAGTGCTCTTACAGTGTTGTAGCCTATATACATTGTATGTTAACAGAAGTGTAAATAAAGTTTGTTTTATGTTGTTACCTCCTCCTTCCTCCTGACACAGGAAGCAGAAGCAGTGTAGTAAAATAAAGACATAGAAGCCAGAAGTGCCTGTGTGATTTTTCCTCCATCTTTATATAAAATTATTTATATATCTGGTTATCCTGCCTTAATAACAACAGAATGACAAAAGGTTATGGGCCCAGGAGGGATGCAGGAAACCGATGGAGCAGATTTTGCTTTGATTGAGATAAAAGAATTATGAACTTTGGGAGACTAAATTCTTGGGAGGTTGCTAAAGGTCAAAGAAATGATCCTGAGTGTGCCTGCAGACACTGAAGAGGAGGATGAAGACCACAGTAAGAATGAGGAAGCATATGCTGAATTAATTCAATGTTTAAAAGTTAAAATAGATCAGGTAGAAATTGGAACAAGATGCTGCATGATTATTTTAATGAGAATGGGTTTGAACAAAATCCAGCAGACCACTGTGTATATGTCAAACAATTTGTACATGATAGAGTAATACCGTTCCTAGGTATTGATTTTGAACAAAGTGATGGTTTGGTAAAGATGAATCAAAAGAGATACATATCAAAGATTCTGGAGAAGTTTGGAATGACAGACTGTAAACCCAGATCGACACCATGTGAGCAAAAACTGGACCAAAATGATCACAATGATCCCGTAGATGCAAGAAAATATCGATAGATAGTAGGTAGCTTGCTTTATGTTATGAACTGTACAAGGCCAGATTTAAGCTGGGGGATCAGTAATGTCACAATACTTATCAGAGCCAACAGAACAACATTTAACCACAGCTAAGCATGTGATGAGGTACTTAAAGCATACTATTGACTATGAGTTGTGCTACAAAAAATGTATTGAAAACTTGAAACCTGAGGTGTATAGTGATGCTAATTGGGCCTCTGATGTGAATGATAAGAGGAGTATGACTGGATACTGCTTTAGCCTAACCAAGAATGGTCCACTGATTGCATGGAAATCAAAGAAACAGCTGAATACATGGCGCTGACTGCGACTACACAGGAAAGTCCGTACCTTGTACAGTTACTCAAAGGAATGGATAGAGGGTGTCATTATGAACCAATACAAATCTTTGGAGACAATCATGGTTCAATTGCTCTTTCAAGGAATCCAGTTTGCCATCAGAGATGTAAACACATTGATATCATGTACTACTTCATTCGATCAGTGATCAGTGAAGGTAACATAGTTCTTGAGTATGGTCCAACTGACAAGATGGTAGCAGATGTTATGACTAAGTCTGCAACAAAATTCAAGTTAGAAACGTTTTTGAGTTATTTTTTGGAATGTAAGTCATGTAATATATGAATATGTTTAAAAGGGAGGAAACATGCAAAATGAAACACTTGAGAGCAAGTGAGGGTGTTGAGATATAAACTGAAAGTGCTCTTATATACATTGTATGTTAACAGAAGTGTTCTAATAAAGTTTATTTTATGTTGTTACGTCCTCCTGACACAGGAAGTAGAAGCAGTGTAGTATAATAAAGACATAGAAGCAAGAAGTGCCTGTGTGATTTTTTTCTCCATCTTTATATAAAATTATTTATATATCTGCTTATCCTATCTTAATAACAACAGAATGGCAACAGCAGCACGTCAAAATGTTGCCATGTGACACATCCTCAACTCCCTGCACTGGCTGCAAATAAAATCGCTCATACTATATAAGATAGGCCTGTTATCCTACATAGCTCTGTATGATCAGGGACCAAGCTAGTTCAAGGCACCCTTCAATTACCACATGCCCAGAAACTAAGGCCTAGATTTGGAGTTCGGCGGTAGCCGTCAAAACCAGCGTTAGAGGCTCCTAACGCTGGTTTTGGCCGCCCGCTGGTATTTGGAGTCATTGATTAAAGGGTCTAACGCTCACTTTTCAGCCGCGACTTTTCCATACCGCAGATCCCCCTACGCCATTTGCGTATCCTATGTTTTCAATGGGATCTTTCTAACGCTGGTATTTAGAGTCGTTTCTGAAGTGAGCGTTAGAGCTCTAACGACAAAACTCCAGCCGCCTGAAAATAGCAGGAGTTAAGAGCTTTCTGGCTAACGCCGGTTCATAAAGCTCTTAACTACTGTACCCTAAAGTACACTAACACCCATAAACTACCTATGTACCCCTAAACCGAGGTCCCCCCACATCGCCGCCACTCGATTAAAATTTTTAACCCCTAATCTGCCGACCGCCACCTACGTTATACTTATGTACCCCTAATCTGCTGCCCCTAACCCCGCCGACCCCTATATTATATTTATTAACCCCTAACTTGCCCCCCACAACGTCGCCGCCAGCTACTTAAAATAATTAACCCCTAATCTTCCGACCGCAAATCGCCGCCACCTACGTTATCCCTATGTACCCCTAATCTGCTGCCCTAACATCGCCGACCCCTATATTATATTTATTAACCCCTAATCTGCCCCCCTCAACGTCGCCGACACCTGCCTACATTTATTAACCCCTAATCTGCCGAGCGGACCTGAGCGCTACTATAATAAAGTTATGAACCCCTAACCCACCTCACTAACCCTATCATAAATAGTATTAACCCCTAATCTGCCCTCCCTAACATCGCCGACACCTAACTTCAATTATTAACCCCTAATCTGCCGAGCGGAGCTCACCGCTATTCTAATAAATTGATTAACCCCTAAAGCTAAGTCTAACCCTAACACTAACACCCCCCTAAGTTAAATATAATTTTTATCTAACGAAATAAATTAACTCTTATTAAATAAATGATTCCTATTTAAAGCTAAATACTTACCTGTAAAATAAATCCTAATATAGCTACAATATAAATTATAATTATATTGTAGCTATTTTAGGATTAATATTTATTTTACAGGCAACTTTGTAATTATTTTAACCAGGTACAATAGCTATTAAATAGTTAAGAACTATTTAATAGTTACCTAGTTAAAATAATAACAAATTTACCTGTAAAATAAATCCTAACCTAAGATATAATTAAACCTAACACTACCCTATCAATAAAATAATTAAATAAACTACCTACAATTACCTACAATTAACCTAACACTACACTATCAATAAATTAATTAAACACAATTCCTACAAATAAATACAATTAAATAAACTAGCTAAAGTACAAAAAATAAAAAAGAACTAAGTTACAGAAAATAAAAAAATATTTACAAACATAAGAAAAATATTACAACAATTTTAAACTAATTACACCTACTCTAAGCCCCCTAATAAAATAACAAAGCCCCCCAAAATAAAAAATTCCCTACCCTATTCTAAATTAAAAAAGTTACAAGCTCTTTTACCTTACCAGCCCTGAACAGGGCCCTTTGCGGGGCATGCCCCAAGAATTTCAGCTCTTTTGCCTGTAAAAGAATAAATGCAATACCCCCCCCAACATTACAACCCACCACCCACATACCCCTAATCTAACCCAAACCCCCCTTAAATAAACCTAACACTAAGCCCCTGAAGATCTTCCTACCTTGTCTTCACCATCCAGGTTCACCGATCCGTCCTGAAGAGCTCCTCCGATGTCCTGATCCAAGCCCAAGCGGGGGCTGAAGAGGTCCATGATCCGGTCAAAGTCTTCATCCAAGCGGGGCAGAAGAGGATCTTCCATCCGATTGAAGTCATCATCCAGGCGGCATCTTCTATGGTCTTCCATCCGGAGCGAAGCGGCAGGATCCTGAAGACCTCCAGCGCGGAACATCCATCCGGACCGACGACTGAACGACGAATGACTGTTCCTTTAAGGGACGTCATCCAAGATGGCGTCCCTCGAATTCCGATTGGCTGATAGGATTCTATCAGCCAATCGGAATTAAGGTAGGAATTTTCTGATTGGCTGATGGAATCAGCCAATCAGAATCAAGTTCAATCCGATTGGCTGATCCAATCAGCCAATCAGATTGAGCTCGCATTCTATTGGCTGTTCCGATCAGCCAATAGAATGCGAGCTCAATCTGATTGGCTGATTGGATCGGCCAATCGGATTGAACTAGATTCTGATTGGCTGATTCCATCAGCCAATCAGAAAATTCCTACCTTAATTCCGATTGGCTGATAGAATCCTATCAGCCAATCGGAATTCGAGGGACGCCATCTTGGATGACGTCCCTTAAAGGAACAGTCATTCGTCGTTCAGTCGTCGGTCCGGATGGATGTTCCGCGCTGGAGGTCTTCAGGATCCTGCCGCTTCGCTCCGGATGGAAGACCATAGAAGATGCCGCCTGGATGATGACTTCAATCGGATGGAAGATCCTCTTCTGCCCCGCTTGGATGAAGACTTTGACCGGATCATGGACCTCTTCAGCCCCCGCTTGGGCTTGGATCAGGACATCGGAGGAGCTCTTCAGGACGGATCGGTGAACCTGGATGGTGAAGACAAGGTAGGAAGATCTTCAGGGGCTTAGTGTTAGGTTTATTTAAGGGGGGTTTGGGTTAGATTAGGGGTATGTGGGTGGTGGGTTGTAATGTTGGGGGGGGGTATTGTATTTATTCTTTTACAGGCAAAAGAGCTGAAATTCTTGGGGCATGCCCCGCAAAGGGCCCTGTTCAGGGCTGGTAAGGTAAAAGAGCTTGTAACTTTTTTAATTTAGAATAGGGTAGGGAATTTTTTATTTTGGGGGGCTTTGTTATTTTATTAGGGGGCTTAGAGTAGGTGTAATTAGTTTAAAATTGTTGTAATATTTTTCTTATGTTTGTAAATATTTTTTTATTTTCTGTAACTTAGTTCTTTTTTATTTTTTGTACTTTAGCTAGTTTATTTAATTGTATTTATTTGTAGGAATTGTGTTTAATTAATTTATTGATAGTGTAGTGTTAGGTTAATTGTAGGTAATTGTAGGTAGTTTATTTAATTATTTTATTGATAGGGTAGTGTTAGGTTTAATTATATCTTAGGTTAGGATTTATTTTACAGGTAAATTTGTTATTATTTTAACTAGGTAACTATTAAATAGTTCTTAACTATTTAATAGCTATTGTACCTGGTTAAAATAATTACAAAGTTGCCTGTAAAATAAATATTAATCCTAAAATAGCTACAATATAATTATAATTTATATTGTAGCTATATTAGGATTTATTTTACAGGTAAGTATTTAGCTTTAAATAGGAATAATTTATTTAATAAGAGTTAATTTATTTCGTTAGATGTAAATTATATTTAAGTTAGGGGGGTGTTAGTGTTAGGGTTAGACTTAGCGTTAGGGGTTAATCCATTTATTAGAATAGCGGTGAGCTCCGCTCGGAAGATTAGGGGTTAATAATTGAAGTTAGGTGTCGGCGATGTTAGGGAGGGCAGATTAGGGGTTAATACTATTTATGATAGGGTTAGTGAGGCGGATTAGGGGTTAATAACTTTATTATAGTAGCGCTCAGGTCCGCTCGGCAGATTAGGGGTTAATAAGTGTAGGCAGGTGTCGGCGACGTTGAGGGGGGCAGATTAGGGGTTAATAAATATAATATAGGGGTCGGCGATGTTAGGGCAGCAGATTAGGGGTACATAGGGATAACGTAGGTTGCGGCGGTTTACGGAGCGGCAGATTAGGGGTTAAAAAAAATATGCAGGGGTCAGCGATAGCGGGGGCGGCAGATTAGGGGTTAATAAGTGTAAGGTTAGGGGTGTTTACACTCGGGGTACATGTTAGAGTGTTAGGTGCAGACGTAGGAAGTGTTTCCCCATAGGAAACAATGGGGCTGCGTTAGGAGCTGAACGCTGCTTTTTTGCAGGTGTTAGGTTTTTTTCCAGCTCAAACAGCCCCATTGTTTCCTATGGGAGAATCGTGCACGAGCACGTTTTTGAGGCCGGCCGCGTCCGTAAGCAACTCTGGTATCGAGAGTTGCATTTGCGGTAAAAATGCTCTACGCTCCTTTTTTGGAGCCTAACGCAGCATTTGTTTGAACTCTCGATACCAGAGTTAATTTTATGGTGCGGCCAGAAAAAAGCCCGCGGAGCGTTAACAGCCCTTTTACCGCCAAACTCCAAATCTAGGCCTAAATGTGCCAAGAATTCACTAAAATTGTGGTTTACACGCTTTTAGCCATACTATCGCATCTCTATGGAACACTCTCCCCAGCACAGTGAAAAAAGGCACCTTCCCTAGACATTTTTAAATCAAGACTCAAGACCTGTTTACGCAAGCGGTTCAGGAATAAAAAATGTAACTTCTAACCCTCTTATGTAAATGTACCTTGTGTACAGCACAGAGAAAAGCGCTATATCAGATGATATTATTAATTTCTAAGTATTTTATTTATGTGAAGGACATACAAAAATAATAATGGTACAGGAAGGTGAGACAGTTGGTCAGAATTTAACAAACAGGTTTACAAGTTGTCTTATAGTACATTCTCTCAGTCAACTGTTAAGATAGGATGATAACATAAAAATTGTGGTTATAAGATGTGTGTGTATGTCCTCAATTTTTAAACCTTATTTCAGTAACAATAGCCTACTTTAAAGGATCACTCTATGATGCCAATTTATCAAATGCCTGTAGGACCTAATCCGACAGTGCGGATCAGGTCCAACAGACATCTCTGAATGCAGAGAGCAATACGCTCTCCGTATTCAGCATTGCACCAGCAGCTCACAAGAGCTACTGGTGCAACGCCGCCCCCTGCAAACTCACGGCCAATCGGCCGCCAGCAGGGGGTGTCAATCAACCCGATCGTACTCAATCGGGTTGTATTGTGGCGATTTCTGTCTTGGTTATAGAGCAGCAGTATTTAGACCGCTGTTTCATAACTGCTGTTTCTGGCAAGTCTGAAGACTCGCCAGAAACACGGCCCTTCAAGCTCCATTCGGAGCTTGATAAATGGGCCCCCATCTCTCTTCTTTAAGATGAGTGATTACAATTTAGCAGTTTTAAATAGTTTCAATCTGTACAAACATAATGAGGCTATAAGAAAGAAAGAAAAGTTAGTTATCACAGGTACAACAAAGAATCAAGACAAAGTCCTCTCAAACATTTTTACATTTACATTTAAGTTCCCGGGTCCCCATGGTGCCAACTAGCTACCTCTTGAACATCTTTAAAAGTTTACCCTTAGGGTACCTAGTTAGGGTACCTGTCAAAGTTGTCATTCTCCACTCCATTCTCACACTGGGCGTTGAGGATATAGTCTTTATTGGGTATAACACTTGGGTCTGTTGGGCTTGGTCTAGAGTAGGTAAATAGGATTCCCATTTTTCATATAGTGGGCTGTTCTCCCCTGTAGATCCCCAAGTATATCTGCTTGTTCATATAGTAAATGCTGATGAATCTCTTTTTTAAGCTGGGTTAGGGTTGGGGCATTGCCATTCATCCAGTGATTGAAAATGGTTTTCCTATCCTGTAAAATTACATTATAAGTGAGTAACAACTCTTTTTTTTGGGAAGGTTTTGGGGACTTTAGGAATATTACTGTCTGGGGGGTAAGGGCCAGGTATCATCCATTTATGGCGTTCAACCAGTGTTTTAGCATTCCCCAAAATGTATACAATTTAGGGCAAGTCCAAAGCATATGGAGTAGGTCTGCTTTTGACAGTAAGCATTTCGGGCATTTCCCAACTAAGTCTGGATCCCAATTTTTATACAGGTAGGTGTTATATATGCTGTTTCAAGAAGTTTGGTGTGTGATTCTCTAATGTCTGCTGAGTGTGTGGCCTGCCTGACTTTCTGTATCCTTTGTTTTACTAATGGTACCGATATTTCCACGTCCAATAGTTCAGACCATTTCCCACTAATATGCTGTAGTGTATTTTCATTATTAGATACTCTGAGTGCCTTGTATATCGCAGAGATTGATGTCACCCCCCGTGTGCATAAACGTTAAGCAAATGGTAGATAGTGCTATCTTTTCCCAGAAGTTTACCAGATTTTACTAGCGCTGTCACGTAGTGTTTTACCTGTAAATATGTGAAATTATGATTGTAAGGTAAGTCAAAGAGATTGTGTCTATGCCTAAAATGTTTCAGTCTCTGAACACCGACATGGTAAGACCCGGAATGAAATCAGTGTTCCCTTGCAATGGGAGAAGTCTAGTAACTTCATGGTTTAATTTCAACTTATGATCGATTTTTCTCCAAGTGTATATCGGTTGCTGTAGCAGGGGGTAGTTTAAAAGATATTTATCTACTTTTGCAGCATTCATGTGTGGTAGCATGGGGAGTGACCAGGGGCAATCACCTTCTGTTCCAAAGCTGGAATGGTAAAACAATCACGGCCTGTCAACCAGTCTAGGACATATTTTGCTTGGGTTGCCCAACTGTAAGATGCGATGTTAAGGACAGCCAGCCCCCCAGAATCCACTGAGCTCATCATTCTACTCAATTTAATTCTATGCTTTTTGTTGGCCAATATGAATGAGAAGATCAGTGAGTTTCAGAATTTAAGATCAGTTTTATGTAGAACCTGTGGTATCATTTGGAGGAAGTAAAGTAGCTTTGGGAATAGAATCATTTTTATTAACCCAATTCTGCCTTACATGGTAAGAGGGATTTTTGCCCAGTGCAAGATCAAATCGTGTGCATACCTTTTTAGGGGGTATAGTTGGCTTTGTACCATTTGCTAGGGTCTGCAGAAAGTCTAATTCATAGGTATTTAAATCTGCCTTCAACTACTTTGAAGTCATAAATCAAGTTTGGTGTGGATGATTGTGAACCTAACCAAATTAGTTCAGTTTTGTCTGTGTTAACCATATAATCCAAGATTTGTCTAAAGTCTGCAATAATATTCATCACTCTAGGTATATTTGCCTCAGGATTTTTTATGAAGAGTACCATGTCATCTGCGAAAAGGGAAAGGTGGAGTGTCTCTTTTCCTATGCTAAGACCTTCCATTTCCTTCTTAATTTTTATGGCCAGGGGGCTCTAGTGCTAGGACAAACAAGAGAGGAGAGAGTGGGCATCCCTGTCTTGTATCTCTTTCAAGGGCAAAAGGCTGGGAGGGGACCCCATTAACCAAGATCACGGCCTGCGGCGAGGAGTATGTAGATTGAAGCGCTTGTGCAAAAGAGCCAGTAATCCCAAAATGAGTTAGAGTAAGAAAACGATAATCCCAGAACACTCTATCGATAGCTTTCTCCACGTCTACCAGTAAAACACAGGCGTTGTGGACCCCTCTCCCTCCCCAAGCTCTCTGATGTTTCCAGAAATAGGTTAAAAGGAATCGCAAAGTTTGAATGTTAGTGACAGCGGATCTACCTTTAAGAAAACCTATCTGGTCTTTGCGAATCAAGCAAGGCAGCACTGTGGGCAATCTATTTACAAGGATTTTGGTAAAGAGTTTGTAGTCTGACTTCATTAAAGAGATAGGGCGATACAATGTCAGGTGGAGTGGGTCTCTGTCCGGTTTTGGAATAAGACAAATATATTTTTCCGTGAATCTTTGTGATAGTGTGAGTGTTGCTGTCATAATTCCGTTAAACACCATGGATAGAGTATCTGCCACCTCATGTTTAAGAATTTTATAAAATTCACCCGGGAGACCATCCGGTCCCAGGGTCTTTTCAAGACGAAGCTCTCCTATTATCTTAGTTACCCCTTGGGGTCTATTGGGGCATTTATTGTTTGTTACTGGTCTTCTGTCAGTGTGGGTAAATTTAGTGATTGCCAGAATTGTGATCTATTAGCGTAATCTACTACTTGTCCTTTGTACAGCTGTGAGAAATAGTCCCTAAACACTCATTGGATCTCGGTATTTCCAGTAAGATTACCACAATATTGTGTAACCTGTTTGTCAATTTTTTTAGTCTAGCAAGTAATCGTCCCGTTTTGTTGCCGTATCTATAGTATTTGGCATGAGTTATGTTTAAATCCCTAGCTGCATTTTAATCTCGTGTGTATTTGTTTTTATTTGCTTCAGTGGGGTGTCTCAGGTATTTGTTCCTGGCATTCAATAGTTGTTTTAACAAATGTTCCTCCCTGAGTTTCTTCTTTTATTTTAATTTTAATGCCTATCACATATGATGTCGTAACTCCTCTAAGAACAGCTTTGCCAGATTTCCAATAGAGAATGGGGTCATCTATATGTTGTTAGTTTAGTGCTTTATAGGCAAGCCATTCACACATCAGGTGTTTTTTAAGGTTTAACTAAGGATGGTGAGGGAGGAAGAAATAAGTTTGTTTAGTCAAAATTCAGGGGTTTGATTTAACCCCTGAGTTTTTTAAGGTTTACATCGGGAATTAGGTATTTAGGGAAAGGCCAAGTACTTGGAGAGTTTCTTTACGGTCCTAGTTTCAGTTTTACCATTATTGGTGCATGGTCAGATATGACTGGGGTGTCTATTTTGGTATCTAAAACTCTGGGGCTTAAGGATCCCGAGACCTGGAAGAAATCAATATGCAAAAGTGTGTCTTAAGCAGGGATAATGCATGTATAATCCCTAGCTCCCGGGTTTCTGTTGCTCCATATATCTACGAGTGCAAGGGCTTTCCTAAATTCAGTCAACATCATGGACTCCCTTGTTGCATTGGCAAGAGTATTTGGCATCTATTTATCAAGCCGTCAACTTACCTGCATTCAACGGCACCAATACGCTCGCCTAAGATCGCCTAACATCGCTGCCGCGGACCTGAATACGTTCTCCAAAGTTATCAAAAAAGCTGTCAAAAAGCCGCGAACCAAGTACGGTGTGATGAGCAGCAGACTGTTGTTAACTGTCACCGATCTCGCTGCTCTTCGGCTTTTTTACAGCTTTCTTGGTACCCTGTCACTAAGCACCCACACTATACTATACTGTTTACCCCCTAAACCGCCGCTCCCGGACCCCGCCGCACCTAAATAAAGTTATTAACCCCTAATCCGCCACTCCCGGAGCCCACCGCAACGCTAATAAATGTATTAACCCCTAAACCGCCGCTCCCGGAGCCCACCGCCACCTACATTATACATATTAACCCCTAATCTTCCGTCCCCTATACCGCCGCCACCTACATAAAGTTATTAACCCCTATCCTGCCGCTCCCGGACCCCGCCGCAATTAAATAAAGTGTTTAACCCCTAAACCGCCACTCCCGGAGCCCACCGCCACCTACATTATATTTATTAACCCCTAATCTGCCCCCCTACACCGCCGCCACCTACATTATATTTATTAACCCCTAATCTGCCCCCCCTACACCGCCACCACTATAATAAATGTATTAACCCCTAAACCTAAGTCTAACCCCAACACCCCTAACTTAAATATAATTTAAATATATCTAAATAAATTATTCCTATTTAAAACTAAATACTTACCTATAAAATAAACCCTAAGCTAGCTACAATATAACTAATAGTTTATTTTTATTTTACAGGCAACTTTGTATTTATTTTAACTAGCTATTAGTTATTTTATTATTTTATTACATTAGGTGTAATTAGTTTAAAAATCTTGTAATTATTTTATTATTTTCTGTAATTTAGTGTTTGTTTTTTTTTGTACTTTAGATAATTTTATTCAATTGTATTTAATTGTAACTAATTGTAGTTAATGTAGGTAAGTAATTTAATTATAGTGTAGAGTTAGGTGTAATTGTAACTTAGGTTAGGTTTTATTTTACGGGTACTTTTGTATTTATTTTAACTAGGTAGTTATTAAATAGTTAATAACTATTTAATAACTATTGTAGCTAGTTAAAATAAATACAAAGTTGCCTGTAAAATAAAAATAAATCCTAAGATAGCTACAATGTAACTATTAGTTATATTGTAGCTATCTTAGGGTTTATTTTATAGGTATTTCGTTTTAAATAGGAATAATTTATTTTGATTTATTTAAATTATATTTAAGCTAGGAGGTGTTAGGGTTAGTGTTAGACTTAGGTTTAGGGGTTAATACATTTAATATAGTGGCGGCGGTGTAGGAGGGGGCAGATTAGGGGTTAATAAATATAATGTAGGTGGCGGCGGTGTAGGGGGGGGGCAGATTAGGGCTTAATAAATATAATGTAGGTGGCGGTGGGTCCCGGGAGCGGCGGTTTAGGGGTTAATAAGTATAATGTAGGTGGCAGCGGTGTAGGGGGGCAGATTAGGGGTGTTTAGACTCGGGGTACATGTTAGGGTGTTAGGTGTAGACATTACCAAAGGAATCAATGGGATATCGGGCAGCAGCAAACATAAGCTCTCGCTGCTTTCCGACTCCCATTGATTCCTATGGCATCCGCCACCTCCAGGGCGGCGGATTGAAAACCAGGTACGCTGGGCCGGAAAAGTGCTGAGCGTACCTGTTAGTTATTTGATAACTAGCAAAAGTAGTCAGATTGTGCCGAACTTGCAGTGATGTAAGCATCGATCTGTGTCGGACTGAGTCCGGCGGATCATATGTTACATCACTAAATTCTACTTTTGCCGGTCTGTAGGGTTTGATAACTAAGGCAAATCAGGCTCGCCACAAATACGCTGCGGAATTCCAGCATATTTGCGGTTGACGGCTTGATAAATAGATGCCTTTGTCTTAGTCCAAGATACATTGGGGTTTTCAAACCTATCTGCTGGGGTTTACGGTGCTACATTAAAGTCCCCGCCCAGAATCAATGGAGCGTCTGCCATATTTAGTAGATAAATATAACTAACCCTAACTCTAACCCTAACCTTAACACCCACTAACTTTAATGTAATTAAAATAAATCTAAATAAAACCTACTATTAATAACTAAATAATTCCTATTTAAAACGAAATACTTACCTGTAAAATAAACCTTAAGCTAGCTACAATATAACTAATAGTTACATTGTATCTAGCGTAGGGTTTATTTTTATTTCACAGGCAACTTTGTATTTATTTATTTTTATTTTTTTGAAAAACATTTTTTATTGAGGTTTTTATATATTGACAAAAATAATAATAGTACATGGTATTGACAGATCAAGGCAATGTAGCAGTTATACAATAAGATAGTGCCTTATTTCAAAGACAGCTGTGCGATGAACAGAACTTGTAAGTCATGAATATAAGTCGTAACATCATATAATAACAGATAAGAAAATGTCAATAATGAGATTGTGTACAAACCGATGAAACCTCATTTTTCTGATATATATAGGCCCATATTTATCAAGCTCCGTATGGAGCTTGTGGGCCCGTGTTTCTGGCAAGTCTTCTAAAGACCGCTGCTCCATAACCCTGTCCGCCTGCTCTGAGCAGGCGGACAGGAATTGCAGGAAATCAACCAGATCGAGTACGATCGGTTTGATTGACACCTCCCTGCTGGCGGGCGATTGGCCGCAAGTCAGCAGGGGGCGGCACTGCACCAGCAGCTCTTGTGAGCTGCGGGTTCAATGTTAAATGCGGAGAGCGTATTGCTCTCCGCATTTAGCGAGGTCTTGCGGACCTGATCTGCATTGTCGGATCAGGTCCGCAAGACCTTTAATAAATAGGGGCCATAGAGTTGAAGTAACTATAGCTTAGGTCACTCATGGACCAGGTAGATAAGAAGTTAAGTATCAATAGGTAGTTACATGGAGGTCGCACATGGACCATATGATAAATAATTAGGGAAAATCAACAGGCAAGAGCTGCTTTAAGACTGGGAGGGGGGGAAAGGGGGGCGTGTCCAAGGGATTTAAAAAAAATAAGTAGATTCATAATTATAAAGCTCATTATCAACTGTGGAACCTTATTGTTTATTTGTAACAAACAAATGTGACGTTGTTGCTGGGGCCCTGCAGAATACATACTACTAAATGTACATTAGACCCTGGTATGCTGTACATATAAACTGTTCCAATGACACCTTCTAAATAAAATTCCCAATGAATCAGACAATTGAGTAGCATACATATGGAGGTAAGAAAGAGGGCAGATTATTTCCATGCTCATTAATCAGTACTATGAGTTGGAGGCATATGCATCTAGAGAACATACCTGAAAACAATTTTACTGATTATTCTGTGTCCAGCTTAAAAAAAATCTGAATCTTAACCCATAGAACTGGTTTTATGATGCATCACTGAATCTAACAATATCCATATAAAAGAGATCACACCTACGGAGCCGCTACACAGCATCTGAACAGGCACGGCTGCAGCCTTTTCTCATAAGTATATCCCACGTTTTGCCGGGTAAAACAGGTTGAAGACATGGAATCCATGATACATTTTTATCTGCAGAAAATAAGCGATTCACTACAGGGAGTGCAGAATTGTTAGGCAAGTTGTATTTTTGAGGATTAATTTTATTATTGAACAACAGCCATGTTCTCAATGAACCCAAAAAACTCATTAATATCAAAGCTGAATATTTTTGGAAGTAGTTTTTAGTTTGTTTTTAGTTTTAGCTATTTTAGGGGGATATCTGTGTGTGCAGGTGACTATTACTGTGCATAATTATTAGGCAACTTAATAAAAAACAAATATATACCCATTTCAATTATTTATTTTTACCAGTGAAACCAATATAACATCTCAACATTCACAAATATACATTTCGGACATTCAAAAACAAAACAAAAACAAATCAGTGACCAATATAGCCACCTTTCTTTGCAAGGACACTCAAAAGCCTGCCATCCATGGATTCTGTCAGTGTTTTGATCTGTTCACCATCAACATTGCGTGCAGCAGCAACCACAGCCTCCCAGACACTGTTCAGAGAGGTGTACTGTTTTCCCTCCTTGTAAAGCTCACATTTGATGATGGACCACAGGTTCTCAATGGGGTTCAGATCAGGTGAACAAGGAGGCCATGTCATTAGATTTTCTTCTTTTATACCCTTTCTTGCCAGCCACGCTGTGGAGTACTTGGACGTGTGTGATGGAGCATTGTCCTGCATGAAAATCATGTTTTTCTTGAAGGATGCAGACTTCTTCCTGTACCACTGCTTGAAGAAGGTGTCTTCCAGAAACTGGCAGTAGGACTGGGAGTTGAGCTTGACTCCATCCTCAACCCGAAAAGGCCCCACAAGCTCATCTTTGATGATACCAGCCCAAACCAGTACTCCACCTCAACCTTGCTGGCGTCTGAGTCGGACTGGAGCTCTCTGCCCTTTACCAATCCAGCCACGGGCCTATCCATCTGGCCCATCAAGACTCACTCTCATTTCATCAGTCCATAAAACCTTAGAAAAATCAGTCTTGAGATATTTCTTGGCCCAGTCTTGACGTTTCAGCTTGTGTGTCTTGTTCAGTGGTGGTCGTCTTTCAGCCTTTCTTACCTTGGCCACGTCTCTGAGTATTGCACACCTTGTGCTTTTGGGCACTCCAGTGATGTTGCAGCTCTGAAATATGGCCAAACTGGTGGCAAGTGGCATCTTGGCAGCTGCACGCTTGACTTTTCTCAGTTCATGGGCAGTTATTTTGCGCCTTGGTTTTTCCACACGCTTCTTGCGACCCTGTTGACTATTTTGAATGAAACGCTTGATTGTTCGATGATCACGCTTCAGAAGCTTTGCAATTTTAAGAGTGCTGCATCCCTCTGCAAGATATCTCACTATTTTTGACTTTTCTGAGCCTGTCAAGTCCTTCTTTTGACCCATTTTGCCAAAGGAAGGGAAGTTGCCTAATAATTATGCACACCTGATATAGGGTGTTGATGTCATTAGACCACACCCCTTCTCATTACAGAGATGCACATCACCTAATATGCTTAATTGGTAGTAGGCTTTCGAGCCTATATAGCTTGGAGTAAGACAACATGCATAAAGAGGATGATGTGGTCAAAATACTAATTTGCCTAATAATTCTGCACTCCCTGTAGATCTGCATTTTATTGAGCTCTCTCAACATATCGCTTACTGCTTTGGAAATGGAGAGAATCACCACGATAACAAGGAGGGCGAGTCACTTCACACTAGTGTAGGGGCAGGGGAGCCGGCCTTTGGAGAACTCTATGAACCGCTGGTTCAGTACCAATTATGGCAGAGCAAAGACCTCTTAGAAAATCCCGCTCCTGCCACATGTGTGAGTACAGATCTCTATGCAGAGGCTATGAAGAGCAGAGCAGTCAGAGCAGCTTTTAAGGTTCTGAGACACCGGTATAGAGGAGCTTGCTCCCAATGTATATTAGACGGCATCGCCATGGACCCGGAGGCGGAGCCCTCCTCTACTGCACCGATAGTCTGTGGACATAAACACATACTCGCCTACTTCAATCCCAGTCAGGGAAAGTCTGAGCAGGAGCTATGGTGCAAGCCAGCGAGGCCCCCCGGAGGGGCACTGAAAGCCAAGTCGGGAGTAAGGTAATGATACGCTGGGAACTTTACCCGTCTATAAGCCCAATGTATGCATATACTATCTATCCCCAGAGAACCTTCAGCTGGTAGATGGTCACTTTACAGATGGCTGACCACATGACTGAGTATAGAAAGAATCACGATTCAGTCCAACTAATCTTGCTGAGACCTCAATATATATATAGACACCAACACATGGGTTTATTCAGTTAGCAATATATGTTATGCACCATACAAATTTTTGTGAGTTTATAGTTTAACTAAAGGCAGTATACTCTCTTACAATATATATCCCTACTTGATATGTTTATGTTGTTCCTACACCACGTAGTTTGCAGCTTTGTATATGTACATTTGCTCCTTCACTACTGAGCTCTTAAAGTTATATCCTGGACTTGCTGTCTATGATTGTTGAAACTCACTTTACCTAATCACAAGGTCTAATTCTTCCCTTTTTCTATTCAGTTTCTTATGGGGAATGCACACTGTTGTTTATTGTTATTCAGTTAATGCCTGTCTGTTTCATTATAGCCTTATTCATATCTATGCCTCATAGGTATGCACTGCTTACACTGAGACTCAACCACTCCCCCCTATTTCTATCTATATTGAACATGGTTGACATTGAATTCTAATAGTACTGGCTAACCTATGCTACTAGATTTTATATCCTTATCTCAATCTATGGGCTTGCCTGCTTAGAACTCTGACTCAACTTATGTGACTATCTAAATACTGTGTGCAGTTTATTTATAAAGTGTCATATCTCCTTGTCAGCGGCCGAGACAATGGAGTTTGACCATTCTTAGAGATGTACTGCTTGAGTATTGCCCCGTAATAGCCAGAGTTTTCTAGCCTCTAAACCTAGCTATCAGTATGATTCACTCCCACTGTTAATTCCTGCCACCATATATTTTTTTTAAAATAAAGAGCAATTACACCAGTTGCTGCGAACTGCATCTACAAGAGCATAACTCCCCTGTTCCCCATTTCCCCTGACTGCACAGCCTCATCTGCCAGAACCCCACCTTTCTTCATGCTTGCTTTGACCTGGCACTACTTCTTCTTTACTCTCCATTATAGATTACCAGTCACTGAGTCACTATTGAGTGGATTCACCATTTCTATATATTCAATGCTTTCACATAAGCAGTCTGGAAAGCTCAACCTATTATTTTATGACACGGTCCAAAGTGACCTCTCTGTAACTACCTTTAGCAACAATTTTAATGGTTTGGCTGGTCCATGAGAGGCCAGTGCAGAAGTTACCCCATAGCTATACCCTAAAAGGAAAAAACTGAGGTTTCATTTGCAGTCATTAAAATATCTTCACAGCTTTTTAGTCATTCATCACTAACAGGGTTGTTTAGCTACACTCTAACGGACAGGTGTACATTATCAACTTTTTAGTCATATATCTCTACCAAGGTTGTTACATGAGTAATTGTCTGTTATCATTATGGTGAGAGGAGTTTATATTTAGCTTATATATATATATATATATATAATCAATTGTGAACCCTGATTTTCTCGCATGAAAACACACTGTATACTCATTATGTATCTGTAAGACTATTCATTTTCTGTTGTAATATATAAAAACCTCAATAAAAATTTAAACATAAAAAAAAAAAAAAAAAATTGATTGGTTAGTTCTGTCCACATAACTCAGGAAACACTGGGACAGGTAGCCAATGAACCCCCAGACCCAATGTAAGAGTGTACTTTGCTCAAAAATATACTATAGCACAACAATAGTAACAGACATAAATATAATAGGCATTTTACATCAATGACACTTAATTCAGCACATAAATATTAGGAAATGCTCTGTGCAGTGGATATCCTATCGCTAGGAAATACATCCTGTCTCTCCAAAGTCTGTGGACTCCTTATTTGAAGTACAGTGAATGCTCAAACTGATGCTAACATGGAACTCTTGAATTGTTATGGTTTGGGGGAATAAATAACATGTCCCTAGTAAGCAAACCTACTACGAAGAAAAAAAGCTCAAAGTCTGCTCTCTGATAATTTGGGACCTATGCAGTTATTCTGGAACGAACACACATACATTGTGAAAGTCAAACTATCTAAATGTTCTAGTCTGAAATACTATGGGTAAAAGTGATATAAATAGTGGGCTAACAAGGTTATGCAGACCATATACATAAAAATAGGACTGAGTTGCAATGTATATACACCCCCAATCCGCTACTCGCTGTACTAGTCAGTAGGGAGAACTAAGGACAAGAGAGTATGGGTGAGGAATAATGAAAACTAGCGGATGGATCTTAACATGTATCATAGATCCTTTGGACATGGATTAACAAACTACTTATGCTACAGAGCAAAAGTAGATAATAAGTTGAATCAATGCCTAGGGTATAGTTATAGTAATACAGTATCTGATATCTGATGAGTATCTGATAAAGATTACATTAAATAGTCTAATTGTAATCAATTAGATAATAAACTATGTCTGATAAACTGAAATAACATGGCATGACATTTGCCAAAAGTAAACAATATTATAACCATAATATATTAAACATAGGCAGGAACTAAAGCCCTATATCATACCCTTATTTGGTCAGTTTTGCCGTCACACCTATATAAGCAGGCTCCAGGAGCGAATGTCAGTCATCCAACACTAGCTGCTACAAGTAGGGTCTCTGCTAACCCATAGAGAGACTGTCCCAGCGTCTGTATTAGATATGTAGGAGACCTCCACTGGATATGGGACTAATAATGAATAGCACTTCAAAACTTTTTAGTAAAACCTTATAAGGATAACAATTAATCTCTTCAAGTGTGTAGGCATTAGCAAATTATAAAGATCAGGATGTTATCTCTCCATCACCCACTATGTATACAGCTTCTAAACAAAGTGTAATAATCCAGGATTTATGAGCTAAGTATCATTCACAGCTGTAGACTGCCCAGCGGTTATAATATCTGAGTTGCATCTGATAATGATAGTCAGCCCTGGGTACTTAAAGGTATGTATACTGTCAAGTGTATTACCCTGAGGCCTCAAGAATAGATTATGATGTACACCACCTAACTAAACATCTGATGCGCCAGCAACTAAGGTGAGCAGTGTTTGTGGGTATATAAATAGCGATATTAGCACGTTTATAGGCTGTTGACATACACATGGTCGATGTATAGGTATTCGCTCTACATATTTCTTAAGCTATATTCGGTCTCAATAGTCATTGCTGCATAAACAAGAACCCCTGAGCTATTCTCTATATTGTAGCAGGTATAATGGGCACATAATATAACAACTAAATACATTGTACCAAAGGTCCCAGTAAGAACAGTTAGGATCTTATAGAAAATACTGGCGGGTAAACAAAACGTAATCTTTATAGGGAGGTGGGGGTAATTGAGCTTTCAACTATTAACAAAGATAAAGGGAGTATTACATTAAGGGAGTTTTGACATGTATAGCAAACATCGGATAGTACAATCATCATCTGTCATGATTTTGTCCGTTCATCGCCGTGTCACCGCGGCTCCCGGATCTTCTCTGAGTGAATGACGTCACGTTGCTTAGCAACGTGACGCTTCCTCGACACACCCCTCTGATGACGTCGCCGCTCCTGCCTTTAAACCACGGCGGGAGATCTTACTCGGGGCCCGTTTGTTTGTTCCCCTTGGAGTTTGTGAGTACCATACCTAATTCTGTTCCATATTCCTGTGTACCGACTTCTGCCTGCCTGACCAAGCCTTTTGCCTTAACCCTGCTAATGTTATTTGGATACCGACTTCTGCCTGCCTGACCTTGCTTTTGCCTTATTCTACTACTGATGTTTGGATGCCGACTACTGCCTGCCTGACCTTGCTTATGCCTTATTCCACTATCTTTTCTTGGGTAACTATAAACCTGCTTAAAGGGACATTTACTTTTACAAGCTGCAAAAGAGAACTTTGTCTTTCTGTTTGTCATAAGCCTGCTTAAAGGGACATTTACTTTTACAAGCTGCAAAAGAGAACTTTGTCTTTCTGTTTGTCATAAGCCTGCTTAAAGAGACATTTACTTTTACAAGCTGCAAAAGAGAACTTTGCCTTTCTGTTTGTTATAAGCCTGCTTAAAGGGACTTTACTTTTTCAAGCTGCAAAAGAGAACTTTGCCTTTCTGTTTAAAGGGACATTTACTTTTACAAGCTGCAAGAGAGTACTTTGCCTTTTTGTTACAAGCCTGCTTAAAGGGACATTTTCAAAACTGCAAATAAGAGCATTATCTTTGTATTTTTCTAACCTGCTTAAAGGGACGTTTTTTCCTTTGTGGCTTCCTTGCATACTGGAACAATTATTATTTTTTGTTATCATTATCATCTGTTTCCTGAGTGGGTCACGTCCTGGTTATTTCTCAGTGTGCTAGCGTGTGTTTTCTATTCACGCTAGCAGTTGGGTTGCATCCTGGACTGATTCCTAAACGGCTGACATTACAAACGGGCCATAAATGGACCCCACTGAATTATCCATGGCCGTGGCTCACCAGGGACAGCTATTGGGATCTCATGCCACCCACTTGCAGTCTCTGGACACTAAACTTGATCAAATAACTGCTCTATTACAAAATTTGGTTGCTACTGCACCTCCCAATCCTAATCCCAATCCTAATCCTATTGAGGCATTACCTCCTTCGATTCCTAACAATCAGTCTCAGGTACAACTGAGTCCCAGGATACCTCTTCCGGATAAATATGATGGGAATCCTGAAGAATGTAGAGGCTTTTTGAATCAATGCCGTCTCCATTTCCGGAATAGCCCTACTCTTTTTGCTACTCCCTCTTCTAGAATCACATTTCTTATTTCTTTAATGAAAGGAAAAGCCTTGGCTTGGGTATCACCTTTGCTAGAAAAGAATGACCCTATACTTTTGGATGTTGATACATTTCTCTCTATGTTTTCAAATGTATTTGATAAACCTGGAAGGTCATCCGCTGCTGAAGCCACTCTCTTGGATTTACGTCAAGGTAGTCAACCAGTTTCTCAATACGCTATTGAGTTCCGTACCCTTGCCTCTGAAACTACTTGGAATCAGGGAGCACTTAGAGCCGCTTTTCGTAAAGGACTTTCTGAGCGTCTCAAGGATGAATTGGTGTATCGGGAAGCCTTAATAAATCTTTGTATCAGTCTCGACGCCAGATTTCGTGAACGCCAACAAGAAAAGGATAGAACACAGAGGTCTTCAACTCGAACTCCTTTTCGTTTGGCTCCTCGTTTTTCTAATCCAGTCACTCCTGCCTCTCCTACTCCTGATCAGGCTGAACCCATGGAAGTGGGAAGTATAAAATTAACTGAGACTGAACGCTTGAGAAGACGGACTCTTGGCTTGTGTCTATACTGTGGCCTTAAAGGGCATTTATTAAGGGATTGTCCTACTAGGCCAGTAAAAGCCAGGGCTTAACTCTAGTCCAGGGAACTGAGTTAAGCCAAAACAGTTGTCATTCCCTATACAAGAAACTTTTTGTTCCAGTAACCCTTCAAATTGGACATAGTAGGATTCATACCCAAGCTCTTATCGATTCTGGTGCTGGAGGAGTGTTCATTGACTCTACATTCGTCTCTACTCACTCTATACCATTACTAAAGAAAGAGTATTCAATTTCAGTCTCTACGGTCAGTGGAGATCCTTTGGGTTCTGGATATATTCAGTTTGCTACTCAACCCTTACTTCTCACCGTAGGAATACTTCATTCCGAGACAATTTGTTTTGATGTCATTCCCACTCCTCAATTTCCCATTATCTTGGGACTACCCTGGCTCCAAGTTCACAATCCTACTTTTTCTTGGACTTTCGGGGAACTCACTTCCTGGGGATCTACATGCCAGACTAAATGTCTTCAAAAGATCACCAAGTTACCACTCACTATTGCTCTCACTATCGAAACTCCGGATTCCTTACCTATGCCTTATCATGACTTTGTGGATGTTTTCTCCAAAAAAGAAGCTGAACGTCTTCCTCCTCACCGTCCTTTTGATTGCCCCATTGATCTCCTTCCCGGGGCTACCTATCCTCGAGGCAAGACATATCCACTTTCTAAACCTGAAAACATGGCTTTGGAAGAATATATTAAAGACAATTTGGCTAGAGGATTTATTCGACCCTCCTCTTCCCCTGTAGGAGCTGGTTTCTTTTTTGTAGGAAAAAAGGATGGCGGATTAAGACCCTGTATTGATTACAGAGGATTAAATCAGATTACCATCAAGAACAGTTATCCTCTACCCCTTATTCCTGAACTTTTTACTTATCTTCAGGGAGCCACCATATTCACCAAGCTTGATCTACGTGGTGCATACAATCTGATCCGTATACGCAAAGGAGATGAGTTGAAAACTGCTTTTAACACTCGATTTGGGCATTACGAATATCTGGTCATGCCCTTCGGGCTATGCAATGCTCCGGCGGTTTTACAACATTTTGTAAATGAGATCTTTCGTGATTTTTTGAATATCTTTGTCATCATATACCTTGACGATATCTTAATTTTTTCTCAGAACCACCAAGATCATGTGCACCACGTCAAGAAAGTACTTCAACGTTTAAGAGATTTCCATCTGTTTGCTAAACTGGAGAAATGTTCTTTCCATCAAAAATCCATACCCTTTCTGGGTTATGTAATATCAGCATCTGGATTTGAAATGGATCCTACTAAACTTTCTGCCATATTGGATTGACCTAGACCTGATTCTTTGAAGGCTTTACAACGTTTTCTGGGCTTCGCCAACTACTACAGGAAGTTCATCAAGAATTTTGCTACTATTACTTCTCCCCTTACTTTTCTCACTAGAAAAGGACAAAACTGTAAAAGATGGCCTCCTGAGGCTATAGAAGCCTTTGAGTCTCTCAAAGAAGCTTTTTCCTCTGCACCTATTCTCCGTCACCCAAATCCAGATTTTCAGTTTATCCTGGAAGTTGATGCTTCCTCTGTTGCTGCTGGAGCTGTTCTGTCTCAACGAATACCGGAGACTGGAAGGATTCATCCTGTTGCTTTTTTCTCTAAAAAATTCACTCCTTCTGAATTTAACTATGACGTAGGGAATAAAGAGTTGCTTGCCATCAAAATGGCCTTGGATGAATGGAGGCATTGGCTGGAGGGTACTTCTTTGCCATTTACCATACTCACTGATCATAAGAACCTTCTTTATCTTCAAACGGCCAAACGATTGAATTCCAGGCAAGCACGCTGGTCATTATTCTTCTCCCGGTTTCACTATAATTTGTCTTACATACCTGGTTCAAAAAATATTAAAGCAGACGCCCTTTCCAGACAATTTCAAGATACCCCAGTTCCTGAGTCTGGTACCATTCTCCAACCTCATGAAGTCATAGCCCAGCTAACAACTTCTTGGTTACAAGATTTACAGTCTGCTCAAAGGAATCTTCCTTTGTCCTGTAAACCTCCCGATGGTTTACTCTTTGTTCCTGAACGCCTTCGTTCCAAGATTCTATTTTGGGCTCATGATAGTCCCCTTTCTGGACATCCTGGCATCAGTATTACCACTCGAAATCTCAAACAGCATGTCTGGTGGCCTACTCTCTCTCAAGATGTTAAAGATTACGTCTCAGTATGCACACAATGTGCCATGAACAAAACTCCTCGCCAACTTCCTTCAGGATTGCTCCAACCATTGCCCATACCTCCTCAGCCTTGGACTCATGTATCCATGGACTTCATTACCGACCTTCCCTTGTCAGCTGGAAACAATACTATTTGGGTGGTGGTCGACAGGTTCACTAAGACTGCTCATTTTGTACCCTTACCAGGATTACCATCTGCCAAAAGACTCTCTGAACTTTTTATTTCACATATTGTAAGAATCCATGGATTTCCTCTAGATATTGTCTCAGATAGAGGGGTACAGTTTGTTTCTCGATTTTGGAGATCACTTTGTAAACATTTTGGAACTACAATATCCCTGTCTACTTCTCATCATCCACAATCTAACGGCCAGACTGAAAGGGTAAACCAGTGTCTTGAAACATATCTTAGACATTATGTGGATCACTATCACTCTAACTGGACTTCTTACCTTCCCTTGGCTGAATTGGCTCATAATGCCCGGTACAATTCCTCCCTTCAGACCTCTCCTTTTCATGCGGCTTACGGATATCAGCCCAGAACATTTCCTTTGCATACTTCTTCCACAGTGAATCCTGCTTCTGATCTTACTGCCCGAAGATTAACTCGACATTGGCGGAGAATACATCGTATCCTTTCTGTAGCTTCTAAACGTTACAAGTTCTTTTCAGATCTTCGACGGAAGAAGGCTCCCAAGTATCGCCCTGGTGATAAAGTTTGTATTTCCTCTCGTTTTCTTCGCCTGAAACAACCTTCTAACAAATTGGGACCACGATACGTGGGTCCTTTCCGAATAATGGGTCAGGTGTGTTCCACTGCTTATCGGGTGGCTTTACCCAAGACTCTCAAAGTCCATCCGGTATTCCACGTTTCTCTTCTAAAACCTGTGATGACTAACAGGTATTCTAAACCTTTTTCTAAACCTCTACCTCTGTTTGTGCATGGACACCCTGAGTTTGAGATCAGCCATATTCTGGATTCCAAGCTTCGTGGCAAGAAATTGTATTATCTCATTCATTGGAAAGGTTATCCAGTCACGGAACGATCTTGGGAACCGGCTCATCAGGTAAATGCTCCTACTTTAATCAAGACCTTCCACAAGACTCATCCTGATAGGCCTGGTCCTGTCCCCCGGAGGGGTCCTTGAGGAGGGGGGTGCTGTCATGATTTTGTCCGTTCATCGCCGTGTCACCGCGGCTCCCGGATCTTCTCTGAGTGAATGACGTCACGTTGCTTAGCAACGTGACGCTTCCTCGACACACCCCTCTGATGACATCGCCGCTCCTGCCTTTAAACCACGGCGGGAGATCTTACTCGGGGCCCGTTTGTTTGTTCCCCTTGGAGTTTGTGAGTACCATACCTAATTCTGTTCTATATTCCTGTGTACCGACTTCTGCCTGCCTGACCAAGCCTTTTGCCTTAACCCTGCTAATGTTATTTGGATACCGACTTCTGCCTGCCTGACCTTGCTTTTGCCTTATTCTACTACTGATGTTTGGATGCCGACTACTGCCTGCCTGACCTTGCTTATGCCTTATTCCACTATCTTTTCTTGGGTAACTATAAACCTGCTTAAAGGGACATTTACTTTTACAAGCTGCAAAAGAGAACTTTGTCTTTCTGTTTGTCATAAGCCTGCTTAAAGGGACATTTACTTTTACAAGCTGCAAAAGAGAACTTTGTCTTTCTGTTTGTCATAAGCCTGCTTAAAGGGACATTTACTTTTACAAGCTGCAAAAGAGAACTTTGCCTTTCTGTTTGTTATAAGCCTGCTTAAAGGGACTTTACTTTTTCAAGCTGCAAAAGAGAACTTTGCCTTTCTGTTTAAAGGGACATTTACTTTTACAAGCTGCAAGAGAGTACTTTGCCTTTTTGTTACAAGCCTGCTTAAAGGGACATTTTCAAAACTGCAAATAAGAGCATTATCTTTGTATTTTTCTAACCTGCTTAAAGGGACGTTTTTTCCTTTGTGGCTTCCTTGCATACTGGAACAATTATTATTTTTTGTTATCATTATCATCTGTTTCCTGAGTGGGTCACGTCCTGGTTATTTCTCAGTGTGCTAGCGTGTGTTTTCTATTCACGCTAGCAGTTAGGTTGCATCCCGGACTGATTCCTAAACGGCTGACATCATCTATCTAGTAATGAAATAGCCGTGTCCCGGGAGTGGATCTCTTTGTAGAGATACAGTGTCTTATAAAACATTACCCAATGCCAGTCTTGAGGCAACGTGTAGATAGAGTCTGGGTGAGGAAATACCACCCAGAGTAGCCAGGACAAAGACTGTTTCTGAAGCGCATTTTCTGACAGAGAAGGACCGGATCGGTGCATCAGAGGGCCGGCCACATCCCCCACTGCATCCGTCCATATTTGTGTGTGTCTTCTGGCACGGAGGATTCGTACATTGCGAGGTGATCCTCTTCCGTCATCTGCACCGCTGGTAAACAGCGTGAGGCTCTCCTGCAGTGGAGACCTAGTAGGTATGTGGACTTGAGGCGGCTGTGTTGTCTTATGAAGTAGCTCCGGTATCAAACTCGCTTCTGGAGTCGGCCTCCTCATTAGAAGAGTAGGTGAGATTTTTTTGTCATCAGGCCACGGCTCATCTTGGGTAGTGTTGGTTACTGCGGGTCCATCTTCAAGACATACGGCGCGGAGCATCTTCAATCGACGTCTTCTTCCGAATGAGGTTTCCCTTTAAATGACGTCATCCAAGATGGTGTCCCTTAGATTCCGATTGGCTGATAGATTTCTATCAGCCAATCGGAATTAAGGTTGAAAAAATCCTATTGGCTGTTGCAATCAGCCAATAGGATTGAGCTTCAATCCTATTGGCTGTTCCAATCAGCCAGTAGGATTGAGCTCGCATTCTATTGGCTGTTCCAATCGTTGATGACTTCTGCCGGCTTCGTTGAGGATTGATGTTGGGTCTTCAAAAACTGTAAGTGGATCTTCGGGGGTTAGTGTTAGGCTTTTTTAAGGGTTTATTGGGTGGGTTTTAGTTTTAGATTAGGGGTTTGGGCACTTGAAAAAGAGCTAAATGCCCTTTTAAGGGCAATGCCCATCCAAATGCCCTTTTCAGGGCAATGGGGAGCTTAGGTTTTTTAGTTAGGATTTTATTTGGGGGGTTGGTTGTGTGGGTGGTGGGTTTTACTGTTGGGGGTTGTTTGTATTTATTTTACAGGTAAAAGAGCCGATTTATTTGGGGCAATGCCCTGCAAAAGGCCCTTTTAAGGGCTATTGGTAGTTTAGTTTAGGCTAGGGTTTTTTTTATTATGGGGGGCTTTTTTATTTTGATAGGACTATTAGATTAGGTGTAATTAGTTTAAATATCTGATCATTTCTTTTATATTTTGTGTAATTTAGTTTTTGTTTTCTTTTGTAATTTAGTTAATTGTATTTAATTAATGTAATTTATTTAATTGTAGTGTAAGTTTAGGTGTTAGTGTAAGACAGGTTAGGTTTTATGTTACAGGTAAATTTGTATTTATTTTAACTAGGTAGTTAGTAAATAGTTAATGACTATTTACTAACTATTCTACCTAGTTAAAATAAATACAAACAAGCCTGTGAAATAAAACAAAACCTAAGCTAGATACAATGTAACTATTAGTTATATTGTAGCTATCTTAGGGTTTATTTTATAGGTAAGTATTTAGTTTTAAATAGGTATTATTTAGTTATTAATAGTAGGTTTTATTTATATTTATTTTAATTACATTAAAGTTAGTGGGTGTTAGGGTTAGACTTAGGGTTAGGTTTAGGGGTTAATAAATTTAGTATAGTGGCGGCAACGTTGGGGGCGGCAGATTAGGGGTTAATAAATTTAGGTAGGTGGTGGCGATGTTAGGGGCGGGAGATTAGGGGTTAATAATATTTAACTAGTGTTTGCAATGCTGGAGTGTGGCGGTTTAGGGGTTAATATGTTTATTCTAGTGGCGGCAATGTCCGGAGCGGCAGATTAGGGGTTAATAATTTTATTTTAGTGTTTTTTCGATGCGGGAGGGCCTCAGTTTAGGGGTTAATAGATAGTTTATGGGCGTTAGTGTACTTTTTAGCACTTTAGTTATGAGTTTTTATGGTACAGCTTTGTTGTACCGCTCACTTATATCTGTATTGTTTGATAGCACCAAATCCAATATAACTTTACTCCTAGTTGGTTCCTCTATTAATTGCGACAAGAAGTTATCCCTGAGAACATTTAAAAATCTATCCCCCTCATATTTAATGACATAATAATTGTGATGACCAGGGTTAACCAATCCTGCATCAGTCACTTGTTTGGCACAGAAAGGGTTAACAGACCCTTTCCACTTTAACTAATCTGTCACAGTCTAGCCACTCCAGGCAAGCCTGTGACTTAATTCAGTGGGTGCAAGGGTTAACAACACTCTCTAATCTGTCCTATACTTAGAAGAAATGCCCAAACTCCCCTTTAATGCCACCCACACTAAACTATCTCTAAGCTGCCACCACTTAAGATTGATTATATGGGAAACCCAGACTAACAAATTAAATCCCAGAATACAATTTAGCAAAAAAAATCATCTAACATCACAGTAATAATACTACCAGTCTCTTTCAGTAATGTGGTTCAAATATTAGACAAAGGCAAAAACTTAATAAGTGAATGATTTATTATGCAAAAAAATATGCACAGTGCATTATTAATAAAAAGATGTTAACAAATAGAATTATACACAAGCAAACAGTTTTTAAAATAAAAAGGAGAAATCACAGAAACCTTATACTTTACTAGCTTAGGTATCTGCGCCAGGGAGATTGACAGGAAAAGATGGTCACTCACTATGTTGATATCCAGCCTCCCATGTAGAATAGACTACTTGTATTGTTAGACACAACATTTTATACCTGTTTCTCTGATATCAAATTGCTTGATCCAACCTTCTTACAGAGCTGCCAGAAATATCCATTCCCCTCTTTTTACGACATGTCATAAAGTTCAGAGTCTTTGGCTGATATGATAGAACACCTTATAAAACTTATGTTATGTATATCTAACCCATACACACAGAAAGGCAATCCCTTAGTGATGTTGTGAAGAGTATTTTGTTACCAAACGCCATATATATTACATTCTTTATGTTTCTGAGGCATTATTACTTATAAAAGTATATTAAATTGCAAGGCTGGTTGTCCTGTCAATGACCTCATGTGCCTGGATAGAGACACTGTGTTTTATCATTCTCTGTGCTTAAAGACTGTGGAAAAAAACTGACCAGTCAGACCATAAAGTTCTCTCTTGTGCATCTTACAAACTATTTGTGTGTGTTCTGGCTTATCAACACAGCAACAAATTTCTTCTAAAAAGAAACAAATGTTTTTAGCACACAAGCTAAAGAAAATTAACCTATTAGCATCTAACTCATGAGGTATTCATGACACTAACTCTCACTCATATATTGATGTGACATAGACACTGCAATAAAAAATTACCAAGACTTACTGAGGAGCTGGGCTCTGCTACCAATGTCTCCTTTGGGTAGGATATGTGTTATTAAAATAACTGCCTTGCCTAAATTACTATATGCCTTAGAAATGTTTCCCCTTTTATTAAAGCTCAGAGATGTTTAAACTATAATACAAAAAGTAGAATGCGCCTCATGGTATAGATCAGTTGAAAACAAACAGAGAGGGGGTGAGGGTGTTAATCAGACCTACTCACATGTGGAAAAGCACTATTACATGCTCAACAGGCAAGCCGGATCCTCTGAGTCGTCCGGCAGGCTCACAAACAGCACCACAGCAGAAACAATCCTCTACTAACATCACAGGGTATGAAGGAAAGCAGATATACAGGCCAATCAGTGGACCTACTCACATGTGAAAAAGCACTATTACATGCTCAACAGGCAAGCCAGATCCTCTGAGTCATCCAGCAGACTCATAAACAGCACCACAGCAGTAACAATCCTCTACTAACAATCCCAGGGTACGAAGGAAAGCCGATATACAGGCCAATCAGTGGACCAATGGATCACAGGAGGGCTTCTCCAGTTCCGTTTCCAAAAATAAATTACGTAGCAGCAAGATAGGGTAAAAAGGTTTTATCAGCTGCTAAATAAAAAAAAACACATAACCAATCAAGAGGTGCGTTGGATTAAACACCCATTCTGACGTCCTAACCAATCAAGAGGTGCGCAGAATCGCACACCCATTCTGATGTCAAAGGGATAACTACCCAATAAGCTATTTATTTGGGGGGGGGGGGGCATGATTAGTTCTTGTTTCAACAGAGTGCCGTATTATAAACTCAATGGTAAAAAATGTATTGCAGAATTAATTATGTAGGCCAGGGACATTAAATCTACCTGTAATATATGTTAAAAAGTACTACTGTTTCCAATACCGCCTACATGATTAATTCCACAATAAATTTTTTACCATTCAGTTTATAATATGGCGCTCTATTGAGACAAGTACTAATCATGCCCCCCCCCAATAGATAGCTTATTGGTAGTTATCCCTTTGACGTCAGAATGGGTGTACAATTCTGTGCACCTCCTGATTGGTTATGTTGTTGTTTTTTTACTTTAGTAGCTGATAGTTTGTTTGTATAGCCTGAGGAAACGGTGCTGTGACACAAAGAAACGCGTTGCTGTATGGTTTTAACTGTGTTTTAATAAAACCTTTTTACCCTATCTTGCTGCTATGTAATTTCTGTTTGGAAACGGTACTGGAGAAGCCCTCCTGTGATCCATTGGTCCACTGATTGCCCTGTATATCGGCTTTCCTTCGTACCCTGAGATCGTTAGAAGAGGATTGTTCCTGCTGTGGTGTTGTTTGTGAGTCTGCCGGACGACTCAGAGGATCCGGCTTGCCTGTTGTATTATAGAGCTTTTTGAATTGTCTGGCGGGACATTATAGAAGAGTGGCCTCGTTTCTGGTATATCATTATCTACTGGGAAATCTTCCTTTTTTCATCATTGGCCTGAGGAGAGATCTGGTGAATTATTGGACTGTGTCAGTATATACACTTGTGTGCACTTTGACACATACTGTTTCTTTTTGCTTACAAATTACATTGTATGCTCTTTGGACTTACATGTTGCTATTGATTGAATTATTTATAATTGTATTTTAACATTGTTATTTTTTATTTTCTATTCTTATTTTTTATATATTTTTTATATATATTTTATGAGATATATTTTTATACTTTGGTAGGCGCCTCTTTAAGATATAGTCTAGGACATAGGGATTGCTGTGACCTGACATATCTCTGTTCTTATGTTTAAACTATATTGGCGGCTTTTGGTAATTTTTTCTGGTGATGGAAATAGAGGTGTATTAATGGAATTAAGCTAGTGTTACTGGTGAAATCAGGGGGGTTGGGGCTTCCCAAGATTCAGTGGTAAATTGGGCTGCACTCATTATATTAGTAAAACATAGGTTAACCAGTTCAAATAATTTTAGAGTGGCCCCCTATCTACCCCATACTGTGTTTGCTTCTCTCCCATAAAAAATCAAACATAATATATTGCTCAGAGATCTTCTGAGGGCCTGGGATAGAATCTGTAAAATATGAAGAATACAGAATACAGTTAGTGTATATTTATCTCTGCAGGGAAACCTTAAATTTATACCAGGTCTTACTACAGAAATCTTTCACTTGTGGAGTCTCAGAGTAATGTCAGTCTCGCACTTATTGAATCCCGTTTTAAGATTGTTTCGGTGAAACGTGCGTAGGATAAGAGGAAAGACTTGCAGTACAAATGTGTCACATTTCTCACACTTATTAAATCCAGTTTTAAGATTGTTTTGGTGAAACATACGTAGGATAAGAGGAAAGAATTCCAGTAGAAATTTGTCACGTGAGAAAGTGGGGAGAAATGTCAGTGTTTGGACTTCATACAAACCCTGTTTGGGTCTCACAGCTATATAGCAAGAGTACTCTGGATTTTTTTGGAAGTTACTTTGTAACACTGTATGCCTTGCTTGTTATGTTAACAGCTTGTTTTTATTATACATTGTTTTTTTTAATAAATTTGAATTTGGATTAAGAACCATACTGAGTCTTGTTCCTGGAATCATAGGATTCATCTATAATAAAACTGTTGATACTTTGAGCTGGGTTCACAGCTCAGAAGAATGTAGGTAATTTTCTGCATATCACTGAATTAGGAACTGTGATTGTATTGCACTATGTGCTGAAATAAGACGAACGGATCCGTCCATACCATATAAGGAATATATATATAACATATATACTTTGACTTCTATTCAATTAATTCACTATTTTAGTTGTGTTTATTGCACAACTATTTAACCTGTTTTACTTCACTTATTTTTGAATTTGTTGTATTTAAATCCAATTTAAAACACACCCTTTCCTTTCAAGACCTATAAGAGAAATATAATATCCCAAGTAGAGATAAATGTCTCTATTATCAAATTTGGCATTATATACAGACACTTATAAAAAATGGCTTACTTAAAGGGACAGTCTACTCCAGAATCGTTATTGTTTAAAAAGATAGACAATCCCTTTAATACCAACACTGTTATATTAATACACTTTTTACACAGGCAAATGCTGCAAGGCAAACAAAATCTTAAAAATTCAAACTTTAATTTATTTTTTGTTGGGTCAACCCTCCTATAATGTGTTGTTTTTAAGATGATTATTTAAAATTTGAATTTTTAAGATTTATTGGCGTGTGGCGGTAAGAAATTATTGACTGCTGTGTTTAAAGAATATGCAGATGATAATGGGTCATATCAAAAGATGTATTAGAAAATTAATTAACAAATGGGACAAGTTTCTCTCTAACCTCCCTGAAACATTGTGAAATGGAGTATTATACCCATTTAGGAATAGTGAGTTTATGCTCAAGGAAAGCATGGTAGGTGGTGTCTAAGTAAACCTTCGGGTGGTTACACTGACATACAGGGCACTGAAGTACTTACCAAAATAGAATAATAATTAATGCGGATGCTGGATAGGGGTTTAATGTCTGTGGCTGAGGACCCAGGTAGCCCCAATACAAAATGATCATAAAATGCGCATTTTTTACCCTTAGAAAGGTATGTTGGTGGAAAGCAATTCTTAGTTTGTTGGGAAACTTCATGTTTATTTATTACTTTATTCTATTAAGTTTTGTTTTATATTTTATTTAGTTTTATTTTAGTTTATTTTAGTATATTAGAAAATGACAAAAATGCCTCGAGTAAAGAAAATGAATTTGTTTATTTCTATAATGGGAATAACTGCATGTTGATGATCTAACTTTGATGATCTGTGTGGTAAACTAAAGTACTTTTATAAAGAAGTTTAAAAAATAAAATAAGTAGGGGGGCGTGTCTGAACAGCGATCCTGAACGGTCGCATCTTCTTGAGCTCTGATAGAGACACTGAAAATCTGCCGATTATCGGAGTAATCTTACAGCAGAACACATCAAACTGCACAATAATCCACTGCTTTCATCTGTGGTAAGCTTAATTTAACCGTTTGAGCTGTATTATTGTCATTAGAAAATGAGGAAGAAGGAAGGCTGAGTCCAGGTGTCAATAAACAGGTTTATTGCGGAGCAGGCTTCTGGATACAAGGTAAGCTCCTATCTTACGCGTTTCGCGCATGGGCACATGCGCTTCATCAGAGATATCAGTGTCTGCTGGTCAGGATCCCTATAAAGGTGTGAGTGGCCAATCAGAACAGGTAAGGTCCTTAACTCATCAGGTGAAAAAGCAACCTGCAGGGTGGATAATTAGGTGGTCACTCGCTAGTTTGTTTATATTGATCCTGAGCAGCATTAGAGTCCAGAATCTGATGACAGAGGCCTAGAGCAGCAGCTCACAATAGGCAGCGCTCCCCCCTCGGATTACCGAGGTATTTTGCCATAACTGGCTGCAACGCAGTACTCTACAAAGTATACCTCATCACCCTACGAGCAAATCCTATCATAACAAATAATGGCTTCTACTGGAGAACACAGCTTACAGGATCGTCATGATCAGCAACTCGCAAAAATAGAAGGCCTGATGCGTCTCATGATGGAAAGAGCTCCTTATGATAATCTAATAGGCTTCTTTACCTGCAAACACACAACATTGGATGTAACCAACAGACCGACAGAACTAAGCTTTTCCAAGGATGGCAACACTTCCCCATGTACAATTGGTTTACCTACTCAGCAGAAGAGAGCTCATGGCCATATACCGGATCCACAAGCTGAGTCCGGAACAGCCTAAGCCTAAGGGAGCCTAAGAACCGCCGATGCTGACGTGAAGAAAATGACCGATAAAAAATTATTAAAACTCCTGAACATCCCGTATTGAATGGAAGGGGTTTTGCTGAGCTGAACTCAAGGCAAGATTCACTTGTGTCCCTTGTGGCCTCACGGAACCCGCTGTGTAACTTGCGAGACGGCATATCGGCACAAAAAGGTGAACCAGACACGATGAGCAAGCTAGATGACATCGCAATAGCTGGCAATCCCACAGCCTCCAAGACCGATAAAGTGTCTGTTACTCACGAGATGACCCAGAGTATAAAACCTGTGTACCGTCATCCCAAACCGGCCTACACTCAGACACCGATTCTGCAGCTGGGTTATAATGATTATTCATGTAGCCGGACTGGAGGAACTTTCAACTGCCTGACTGGAAACAGGGGTGCCCTATGGCATCATAACATATTGCCTTATTCAGCATGCATAGCTGAGATGTACTCTTACAGCTTCCATTATAGTGGACCTGACCTCATACCAGCAAAGGTTTGAATCACACTGATATGCTATCATAGCCTGCAACACCTTTGCTAGAAGCATTTCCTCTAATAGCTGAAGTGTTTGGATTTTACTGTTCACATGTTTATTTGTACATATGTTCATTTTTAGATGGTCTTCTCCCTTTATCAGACACCCAATACTACTTAATCCCACACCCCATATGCCAATCTTACAAAATATAAAATATCAAGGACTTCATAATCACAAAGACATACAGGGAGTGCAGAATTATTAGGCAAATGACCACATCATCCTCTTTATGCATGTTGTCTTACTCCAAGCTGTATAGGCTCGAAAGCCTACTACCAATTAAGCATATTAGGTGATGTGCATCTCTGTAATGAGAAGGGGTGTGGTCTAATGACATCAACACCCATAATTATTAGGCAACTTCCTTTCCTTTGGCAAAATGGGTCAAAAGAAGGACTTGACAGGCTCAGAAAAGTCAAAAATAGTGAGATATCTTGCAGAGGGATGAAGCACTATTAAAATTGCAAAGCTTCTGAAGCGTGATCATCGAACAATCAAGCGTTTCATTCAAAATAGTCAACAGGGTCGCAAGAAGCGTGTGGAAAAACCAAGGATCAAAATAACTGCCCATGAACTGAGAAAAGTCAAGCGTGCAGCTGCCAAGATGCCACTTGCCACCAGTTTGGCCATATTTCAGAGCTGCAACATCACTGGAGTGCCCAAAAGCACAAGGTGTGCAATACTCAGAGACATGGCCAAGGTAAGAAAGGCTGAAAGACGACCACCACTGAACAAGACACACAAGCTGAAACGTCAAGACTGGGCCAAGAAATATCTCAAGACTGATTTTTCTAAGGTTTTATGGACTGATGAAATGAGAGTGAGTCTTGATGGGCCAGATGGATAGGCCCGTGGCTGAATTGGTAAAGGGCAGAGAGCTCCAGTCCGACTCAGACGCCAGCAAGGTGGAGGTGGAGTACTGGTTTGGGCTGGTATCATCAAAGATGAGCTTGTGGGGCCTTTTCGGGTTGAGGATGGAGTCAAGATCAACTCCCAGTCCTACTGCCAGTTTCTGGAAGACACCTTCTTCAAGCAGTGGTACAGGAAGAAGTCTGCATCCTTCAAGAAAAACATGATTTTCATGCAGGACAATGCTCCATCACACGCGTCCAAGTACTCCACAGCGTGGCTGGCAAGAAAGGGTATAAAAGAAGAAAATCTAATGACATCGCCTCCTTGTTCACCTGATCTGAACCCCATTGAGAACCTGTGGTCCATCATCAAATGTGAGATTTACAAGGAGGGAAAACAGTACACCTCTCTGAACAGTGTCTGGGAGGCTGTGGTTGCTGCTGCACGCAATGTTGATGGTGAACAGATCAAAACACTGACAGAATCCATGGATGGCAGGCTTTTGAGTGTCCTTGCAAAGAAAGGTGGCTATATTGGTCACTGATTTGTTTTTGTTTTGTTTTTGAATGTCAGAAATGTATATTTGTGAATGTTGAGATGTTATATTGGTTTCACTGGTAAAAATAAATAATTTAAATGGGTATATATTTGTTTTTTGTTAAGTTGCCTAATAATTATGCACAGTAATAGTCACCTGCACACACAGATATCCCCCTAAAATAGCTATAACTAAAAACAAACTAAAAACTACTTCCAAAACTATTCAGCTTTGATATTAATGAGTTTTTTGGGTTCATTGAGAACATGGTTGTTGTTCAATAATAAAATTAATCCTCAAAAATACAACTTGCCTAATAATTCTGCACTCCCTGTAGAAACCAATTACATGATCTTTCTACATATAGGAGATTTCCAAAGTCTACCTATACTATTTGAGCGATAAATACTAGTTTTCTTTATAACCCTTAACTATAAATATTAATAAGCCCTAATATGATGGTAGCCTCCAGAGTTCATCAATATACGGGCACCGGCTTAGCTGCCTACAGCCGAGGTATCAGCAAAGTTCCTAACACTGTTAACTTTCTCAGGTGGCAAATTACATCCCATCTCCTAAGAACTTAACCGCTTATTAAACATGTAACATATCCAGGCATCAACCAACTGGGTAATGGTGTTTTCCTGCGCTAAATCTCCTTAATAGATCAATAAGATAACTCCCATGAGCCTATTTACCCTCATAGCTATTCTTTTACTATTGACAATTAGGGGACTCAGTTATTATGGCACATGATATGGGAAACGTTCATGCACATCTTAGTATAGCACACCTAACTGCCCCATATTAATTTTAACTTTAATAGGTACATACTATGAACACTGAATCGTTCTGTTTTATTGTCATGTTAATCAGAGGATTTATGGAGGCCCAACTTTCATACATGTGTTACTTCTAATAATATTGTACTGTACTATTGTATATCTTACTATCGTGTCCAGTTATGGCCTCTGGCATCCTTATTCCCTAATCCTATCATCTCAAAACTTTAATTTTCTAAGATGCAATTTTTCATGTTCAGTTTATTTTGTTCTTTTGTTGTCCTGGATACAAATTGACACTATTTCATGGTTCCAAAAAGTGACTAACCTCACCAAGGAAAAGGGGAAGAAAAATGAGGGCTGTAATATCTTTATGTTCAACTTGGATAATCAGTTATGATGTTAACGTATGATATAATGCCTGTACTATGTATTGATTGGGAAAACACTGTTATGTCCTCAATAAAAAGATTTAAAAAAAAAAAAAGTAAAAACACTAATTTAATGACAGTATATAGATGCAATATATTTAGTTACTCACTAACAAATATACAACACTTTGCTGGCTATGTGACCAATGGAAACTTCAGATCAGACACATGGCCAATATTATGGCATATTTATACTCATATGAGAACTCAGATCAGATGTACGGCCATTGCATCTCCCATTATACCAGCTAAATACCCTAGTGGGTTCAAGCATTTTGCAATACCTCCTGTTGTTAGACCCCGGCTTGTCATAATAAAATACTACGTTTACACATACACACACACACAGTGAGACTGGTAATGATACAGGGTCGGGTTACACACAGTGAGGCTGGTAATGTTATCAGGGCCTGGTTACACACAGTGAGGCTGCTAATAATACAGCAGCCCTGATTACACACAGTGAGGCTGGTAATGATATCAGGGCCGGGTTACACACAGTGAGGCTGGTAATGATACAGGGGCCAGGTTACACACAGTGAGGCTGGTAATGATATCAGGGCCGGGTTACACACAGTGAGGCTGGTAATGATACAGGGGTCAGGTTACACACAGTGAGACTGGTATTGATAAAGGGCCGGGTTACACACAGTGAGATTGGTATTGTGCAGAGACTGGGTTACACACAGTGAGGCTGGTAAAGATACAGGGGCCGGGTTACACACAGTGAGATTGGTATTGTACAGAGACTGGGTTACACACAGTGAGGCTGATAATGATACAGGGGCCGGGTTACACACAGTGAGGCTGCTAATGATACAGGGGCCGGGTTATACATAGTGAGGCTGCTAATGATACAGGGGCCGGGTTACACACAGCGAGGCTGCTAATGATAGAGGGGCCGGGTTACACACAGCGAGGCGGCTGCTAATGATACAGGGGCTGGGTTATACATAGCGAGGCTTCTAATGATACAGGGGCCAGGTTACACACATGGATGCTGGTAATGATACAGGGGCCAGGTTACACACAGGGAAGCTGGTAATGAAATCAGGGCTGGGTTACACACAGTGAGGCTGATAATGATGCAGGACAGATAGCCGGACAGATAGCTCAGCATGCTAAGGCACTGTGGCTGAGCTCTGTAGCAACCCAAGGGTTGCAGGTTCGATCCCCGGCGAGGTCCACTCAGCCTTTCAACCTTCCGAGGTCGATAAAATGAGCAGCGCCTTGAGACCCTTACGGGTGATTAGCCGCGCTTTACAAGTACCCAATACATACATACATACAGGGGCCGAGTTACACACAATAAAGCTGGAAATGATACAGGGGCCAGGTTACACACAGTAAGGCTGGAAATGATACAGGGGCCAGGTTACACACAGTGAGACTGGTAATGATACAGGAGCCAAGTTACACACAGTGAGGTTGGTAATGATACAGGGACAGGGGGTTACACACAGTGAGGCTGGTAATTATACCAGGTGTTATTTTACACACAATGAAGCTGGTAATGATACAGGGGTCGGGTTACACACAGTGAGGCTGGTAATTAAACAGGGGCCGGGTTACAGACAGTAAGGCTGGTAATTATACCAGGGCCAGGTTACACACAGTGAGGCTGCTAATGATACAGGGGCCGGGTTACACACAGTGAGGTTGGTAATGATATAGGGTCAGGTTACACATAGTGAGGCTGGTAATGATATCAGGGCTGGGTTACACACAGTGAGGCTGGTAATTATACCAGGAGTTATTTTATACCCAGTGAAGCTGGTAATGATACAGGGGCCGGGTTACACACAGTGAGACTGGTATTGTACAGAGACTGGGTTACACACAGTGAGGCTAGTAAAGATACAGGGCCAGGTTACACACAGTGAGGCTGGTAATGATACAGGGGCCGGGTTATACATAGTGAGGCTGCTAATGAAACAGGGGCCAGGTTATACATAGTGAGGCTGCTAATGATACAGGGGCCAGGTTATACATAGTAAGGCTGCTAATGATACAGGGGCCAGGTTATACATAGTGAGGCTGCAAATGATACAGGGGCCAGGTTACACACAGGGAAGCTGATAATGAAATCAGGGCTGGGTTACACACAGTGAGGCTGATAATGATACAGGGGCCGAGTTACACACAGTAAGGCTGGAAATGATACAGGGGCCAGATTACACACAGTGAGGCTGATAATGTTATCGGGGCCGGGTTACACACAGTGAGGCTGGTAATGTTATCAGGGCTGGGTTACACACAGTGAGGCTGCTAATAATACAGCAGCCCTGATTACACACAATGAGGCTAGTAATGATATCAGGGCCGGGTTACACACAGTTAGGCTGATAATGATACAGGGGCCGAGTTACACACAGTAAGGCTGGAAATGATACAGGGGCCAGGTTACACACAGTGAGGCTGGTAATGATATAGGGGCCGGGTTACACACAGTGAGGCTGGTAATGATACAGGGGCCAGGTAACACACAGTGAGGCTGGTAATGATACAGGGGCCAGGTAACACACAGTGAGACTAGTATTGATAAAGGGGCCGGGTTACACACAGTGAGATTGGTATTGTACAGAGACTGGGTTACACACAGTGAGGCTGGTAAAGATACAGGGGCCGGGTTACACACAGTGAGGCTGGTAAAGATACAGGGGCCGGGTTACACACAATGAGGCTGGTAATGATACAGGGGCCAGGATATACATAGTGAGGCTGCTAATGATACAGGGGCCAGGTTACACACAGGGAAGCTGGTAATGAAATCAGGGTTGGGTTACACACAGTTAGGCTGATAATGATACAGGGGCCGAGTTACACACAGTAAGGCTGGAAATGATACAGGGGCCAGGTTACACACAGTGAGGCTGGTAATGATACAGGGGCCGGGTTACTCACAGTGAGGCTGGTAATGTTATCAGGGCCGGGTTACACACAGTGAGGCTGGTAATGATACAGGGGCAAGGTTACACACAGTGAGGCTGGTAATGATACAGGGACAGGGTTAAACACAGTGAGGCTGGTAATTATACCAGAAGTTATTTTACACCCAGTGAAGCTGGTAATGATACAGGGGTTGGGTTACACACAGTGAGGCTGCTAATGATACAGGGGCCGGGTTACACACAGTGAGGCTGGTAATGATACAGGGGCCAGGTTACACATAAGGAGGCTGGTAATGATACCGGAGCCAGGTTACACACAGTGAGGTTGGTAATGATATAGGGGTCAGGTTACACACAGTGAGGCTGGTAATTATACCAGAAGTTATTTTACACCCAGTGATGCTGGTACTGATACAGGGGTCAGGTTACACACAGTGAGGCTGCTAATGATACATGGGCCGGGTTACACACAGTGAGGCTGGTAATGATATAGGGGTAAGGTTACACACAGTGAGGCTGGTAATGATATCAGGGGCGGGTTACACACAGTGAGGCTGGTAATTATACCAGGAGTTATTTTACATCCAGTGAAGCTGGTAATGATAGAGGGGCCGGGTTACACACAGTGAGACTGGTATTGTACGGAGAGTGGGTTACACACAGTGAGGCTAGAAAAGATACAGGGGCCGGGTTACACAGAAGGAGGCTGGTAATGATACAGGGGCCGGGTTATACATAGTGAGGCTGCTAATGATACAGGGGCCAGGTTACACACAGGGAAGCTGGTATTGAAATCAGGGCTGGGTTACACACAGTTAGGCTGATAATGATACAGAGGCCGAGTTACACACAGTGAGGCTGGAAATTATACAGGGACCAGGTTACACACAGTGAGGCTGGTAATGATACAGGGGCCAGGTTACACACAGTGAGGCTGGTAATGATATCAGGGCCGGGTTACACACAGTGAGGCTGGTAATGATACAGGGGTCAGGTTACACACAGTGAGACTGGTATTGATAAAGGGGCCGGGTTACACACAGTGAGATTGGTATTGTACAGAGACTGGGGCCGGGTTACACAGAAGGAGGCTGGTAATGATACAGGGGCCGGGTTATACATAGTGAGGCTGCTAATGATACAGGGGCCAGGTTACACACAGGGAAGCTGGTATTGAAATCAGGGCTGGGTTACACACAGTTAGGCTGATAATGATACAGAGGCCGAGTTACACACAGTGAGGCTGGAAATTATACAGGGACCAGGTTACACACAGTGAGGCTGGTAATGATACAGGGGCCAGGTTACACACAGGGAAGCTGGTAATGAAATCAGGGCTGGGTTACACACAGTTAGGCTGATAATGATACAGGGGCCGAGTTACACACAGTAAGGCTGGAAATGATACAGGGGCCAGGTTACACACAGTGAGGCTGCTAATGATACAGGGGCCGGGTTACACACAGGGAGGCTGGTAATGATACCGGAGCAAGGTTACACACAGTGAGGTTGGTAATGATATAGGGGTCAGGTTACACACAGTGAGGCTGGTAATTATACCAGGAGTTATTTTACACCCAGTGAAGCTGGTAATGATACAGGGGTCAGGTTACACACAGTGAGGCGGCTGCTTATGATACATGGACCGGGTTACACACAGTGAGGTTGGTAATGATATAGGGGTCAGGTTACACACAGTGAGGCTGGTAATGATATCAGGGGTGGGTTACACACAGTGAGGCTGGTAATTATACCAGGAGTTATTTTACACCCAGTGAAGCTGGTAATGATAGAGGGGCCGGGTTACACACAGTGAGACTGGTATTGTACGGAGAGTGGGTTACACACAGTGAGGCTAGAAAAGATACAGGGGCCGGGTTACACACAATTAGGCTGGTAATGATACAGGGGCCAGGTTATATATAGTGAGGCTGCTAATGATACAGGGGCCAGGTTATATATAGTGAGGCTGCTAATGATACAGGGGCCAGGTTAAACACAGGGAAGCTGGTAATGAAATCAGGGCTGGGTTACACACAGTGAGGCTGCTAATGATACATGGGCCGGGTTACACACAGCGAGGTTGGTAATGATATAGGGGTTAGGTTACACACAGTGAGGCTCGTAATGATATCAGGGGCGGGTTACACACAGTGAGGCTGGTAATTATACCAGGAGTTATTTTACACCCAGTGAAGCTGGTAATGATAGAGGAGCCGGGTTACACACAGTGAGACTGGTATTGTACGGAGAGTGGGTTACACACAGTGAGGCTAGAAAAGATACAGGGGCCGGGTTACACAGAGTGAGGCTGATAATGATACAGGGGCCAGGTTATACATAGTGAGGCTGCTAATGATACAGGGGCCAGGTTACACACAGGGAAGCTGTTAATGAAATCAGGGCTGGGTTACACACAGTGAGGCTGATAATGATACAGGGGTGTTATGTTAGGTACAAGTATTTAATATCCTTAACTGCAGGACCACTCAGTCTCACACCAAACCTTTAGGTTCATTAGATGTAATCAAGAACCTAGTTTTTGCTCATAGATCTGAGGGTCACTGCTGCATGGATGCAGAGTGAAAGAAATGAGATTTAAAGGTATATTATCCCGATTGCAATAGCAGTTTGCAATATGCAGATAATTATGCAGAGAGAAAGAAATGAGATTTAAAGGTATATTATCCCGATTGCAAAACCAGGTTGCAATATGCAGATAATTATAGAGATAGTAGATAAATGAAAGATATAGGTAAGATTAAGTATTAGTAGGTGAATGTCAGCCTCAAATAACACAGGTTGCAACCAGGAGGTGTTTCTATATAAAGTAAGCAGGAGAGCTCTATAACAGGTTATGTTGTTTTTAGTTAACAGGCTGTCCTTAGTTAGTCTATAACGTTGTTACTATTCATATAAACAGCAGGCAGTCTTTCACAACCAATAGTATGATTATTTGATAAAGCACCTAGAATAATTAAGCACAGTTCATCAAGCTGAATCGAAAGATATTACAGGCAATCAGAATGTTAACGGTAGCTGTATTTGCATAAGCGTCACACTGTAAAACATGCAGGAAAGTCCTTCAAGGTAGTAAGTGAATTAAGGTGTAATACGTTACCAACTTCAGAGAGTAAGGAATAGTAACGGTTACCGCAGCTTCAAGGTGAGTTGCTATTAAGCACAGGAGTTGGTTGTTTGCAGCCAGAGTGAGAGAGAGCTCCAGAGACTTACGGTGACGTCAGACGCCGATACACGGCTTCAATGTAGAAGCCGGGAGAAACAGTATTAACAAGTAAGAGATACTTTAAGGATTCCGGACAAAACAAGGAAACCTGGTATATGACGATCCAAAGTTGAAAAGCACACAGTAGTTGTAGTTATTATGAGTAAATTCCATGGTTAGGAATATCAGCAAGGTGTCTTCGTTGTTTCTCAGCTTATAGCTAAGTGAATACAAATTACCAAGCATAGGTAGACTGGAGGAGGGGCCTTATATAGGGATGTGAATACCTGAACATCCTGATTTAAAGGGACAGGAACATAACAGGACGCCCCCCTAAAAAGAGCCGCTCCGCGGATCAAGGCTTGGGTCGGTCGGGATGTCTCCGATGAAAAATTGAAAGAAGACGGGGTGCCGACAAATTAGAGTATGGTTCCCAGGAGTCCTCATCAGCCCCAAAACCTTTCCATCGTACCAGGTACTGGAGTTGATTGCGGTATAAACGAGAGTCCAAGATAGAATCCACCTCATACTCAACATCATCCACAACTGGAGGGTTAGTCAACGAAGGATGAGGGGGATCCCTTATCGGAGAGAAAGGTTTCAGGAGGGACACATGGAATGTAGGATGTATCCTGAGAGAAGGAGGCAGCTGAAGAGTCACAGCATTTGGATTAACAACCTTAACTATGTCATAGGGACCTATGAAAAGACTTCCAAGCTTTTTACTTGGAATACAGAGTTTCAGGTGTTTGGTACTTAGCCAAACTTTATCCCCAGGTTTATAAAGAGGGGGTTTTGAGCGTCTTAAATCATAATGATGTTTCTGTGAAGCTTGAGCTTCTTGTAAGGTTGTTTTGAGAACAGAAAACCCCTCAGCAATAGTATTGACAGTCTGATCAACCGTAGGTAGCAAGGAATCGGTTCTGTGGAAAAGATGATATGAAGGGTGAAAACCATAATTAATATAGAATGGCGAAGTTTTTGTGGATGCGTTGGTCATGTTATTATGTGCAAATTCTGCAGTAGGCAGCAGAGCGAACCAATTATCCTGTTGGTTGGTACAATAGCATCTCAGATACTGTTCAAGAGACTGGTTAGTCCTTTCGCACTGACCATTAGTCTGGGGATGATAAGCAGTACTTAATCTCCTAGTAATCTTGAGAATAGAACATAACTGAGTCCAGAACTTAGAGGTGAATTGAGATCCTCTATCAGATGTGATGGAGTCGGGTAGTCCATGTAACTTTACAACATGATTCAAGAACAGTATGGCTGTTTCGGATGCGGTTGGTAAACCCATATGTGGAATAAAATGTGCCATTTTAGAAAACAGATCAACAATGACTAGAATTGTGTTATGGTTAGAGGATGGGGGTAGCTCCACTATATAGTCCATTGCTATGTCCTTCCAGGGTCTTTCAGGAACTGGTAATGAGAGTAGAAGACCATAAGGACGAGTTCTAGTATGTTTGCAAGTAGCGCAGACTGAACAGGATCGAATGTAAGAAGAGACAGAACTTTTCATATTGGGCCACCAATAGTCTCTTTGAAGTATGCGTAGTGTTTTATGAAGTCCAGGATGTCCTGAAAGAAGAGAATCATGTGCAGAATGCATCAATTCATTACGTAGAGGTTCTGGTATGTATATCTGGTTTCCATGGTAATACAGATTACTACTGTGTTTTTGTAGATCTGCTAATGGGAGTTTTGGATCTGCTCTCTGATACTCTTTTATAGAGGTTTCAGTGATTGAAGTTAATCCAATGAACTTATTTTGTGGAATGATAGAATCTGGAGGTATATAATGTTGAGGTTTTGGATCCTTCCTTGAAAGCGCATCTGCTTTTGTATTTTTGGAACCCGGGCGGTAAGTGATGGTAAAATCAAATCTTGAAAAGAAGAGGCTCCATCTAACTTGTCTAGATGTTAACGTTTTGCTGGTTTTTAAATATTCAAGGTTTCTATGATCCGTAAGTATAAGAATAGTATGTTTAGTACCCTCAAGGAGGTGTCTCCAGAACTCTAGTGCTGATTTTATAGCGAGAAGCTCTTTTTCACCAATAGCATAATTTAGCTCGGCTGAGCTCATTACCCTAGAGTAATATGATATTGGATGCAGTGCTTCCTTGGGTGAAACTCTTTGTGAAAGTACAGCTCCAAGAGCGTACTCAGAAGCATCAACCTCAAGCGTGTACTGTAAACTGGGATCTGGGAATTTGAGTATCGGTGCTGTTACAAACCTCTCCTTTAATATATTAAATGCGTTCTCAGCATGGATATTCCAAGAGAAACCAGGTTTTTTCTGAGTTAATTTAGTCAAGGGTCTAGCAATCTCAGAAAAGCCCTTGATAAACTTCCTATAGAAGTTTGCAAACCCAAGAAATCTCTGAACATCCTTTTTTGTACGGGGGGTGCTCCAGTTAGTAATAGCTTCCACTTTGTTTGCTTCCATGGCGATACCAGAAGGGGAAACATGGTATCCTAAGAAGGAAATAGTAGTGGTATTAAAAATGCATTTCTCTAACTTGGCATAGAGATGGTGTGAACGAAGTCTGGACAAAACAAGCTTGACATGGGTGTGATGGTTTGTTATATTGTCAGAATAGATTAAAATGTCATCTAAATAAATGACCATACAGACATCAAGTAAGTCATGAAATACGTCATTTATAAAACACTGGAACGTTGCAGGAGCGTTGCACAGCCCAAAAGGCATTACTATATATTCATACAGTCCATAACGTGTGCGGAAAGCTGTTAGCCACTCATCGCCTTTCCTCATTCTTATCAAGTTATAAGCTCCTCTAAGATCTAATTTTGTGTAAATTTTCTCCTTGCAACCGTTCTATAAGTTCAGGGATAAGTGGGAGTGGGTACCTGTTTTTCTTGGTGCATTTGTTAAGTTGTCTGTAGTCGATAATAGGACGAAGTGATCCGTCCTTGTTTTTAACAAAAAACATTGCAGCACCCGCTGGAGAGGTGGAAGGTCTTATAAAACCTTTCTTAAGGTTATCCTCTAAGTACTGTTTCAAATGAACCAATTCAGGTTCTGACATAGGGTATATATGACCAAAGGGAATAGAACTGCCCGGTAGTAAGTCTATCGGACAGTCATAAGACCTATGGGGGGGTAAGTTCTGAGCTTCTACTTTGTCAAACACATCGGAAAATTCTTTATAACATTCAGGTAAAACATGATCAGTCATACAACACACAGAAGCTTTGGGAAAACAGACTTCCTTACAGTAAGTGGAATTAAAATTCACAACACCTTGCTTCCAAGATATATCAGGATCATGCTTTATCAACCAATTGATACCAAAAATTAACGGGTATAAACTAGAGGGCAAAATGTCAAATGTACATGTCTCAGTATGGCCCTTCTGTGTGATAACTTGTAAGGGTGTAGTGTGATGGGTGATAGGCCCTGTATTCATAAGAAAACCATCAACCAATCTTATGGCTTGTGCACTATCTTTTTTTATTGTGGGTATTTTATGTTTTGTTACAAATGCTTGGTCAATGAAATTCCCAGATGCACCAGAGTCAATAACGGCCTGGGTTTTTGTCTTCTGTAGACGCCACTGCAAAAGAACAGAAATTGGTAAATGAGTGGTAAGCGCAGACAATTTATTAAGGCAATTTTGGTGCTGAAGATTCTTACCCCTCTTCTGTCTCATAAGCACAGGACAGTCTCTAACAGCATGGTCCTTTGCTGCGCAATATAAACACAAGTTATGTAGCTTCCTTCTGGCTTTTTCCTCTGGTTTTAGAGGACCCCTCATGACAGCAACTTCCATAGGTTCATCATTTGATTTAGATGGTGCAGTGACCACAGGATGGTATACCGGGATTTTCTTGGCAACAGGATCAGATAGTGCCCTTTCAGATCTACGTTCTCTTATCCTTCTATCAACAGTGATACATAAGGTCATAAGATTCTCTAATTCCACAGGAACTGCACCACGGGCTAATTCATCTTTTAATGTTTCAGAAAGACCTGTTCTGAACTGATTTCTCAGAGCAGGTTCATTCCATTGGGTGTCTGGTGCCCATCTTTTAAAGTCCGTGATATATTCTTCTACTGCTCTTTTACCTTGTCGTAGGCTCCTAAGAGCAGTCTCAGCAGTATTCTGCTTATGATGGTCTTCATATAATAGGGACATGGCAGAGAAAAAGGCATCTAAGGAGTCCAATATGGGGTCATTGTTCTCATAAAAGGCGTTAGCCCAGGATTTAGCCTCTCCTCTGAGGTATGAGATGACCGTTAGAACTTTGACCCGATCAGATGTATAGGTTCGGGATTTTAAAGAAAAGTACAGAGTACAGGAGTTTTTAAATTCTCTAAACTGAGTCCTGTCACCAAAGAATTTTTCAGGTGGAGAAACAGTTGGTTCAGGTGTTAATTCAATAGGAGCAGGTTTATCAGATAAGTGCTCATTAATAAACTTCCTAATGTGATCATTTTCAATTTTAATTTCTCTGAGGCCTTGTAGCATATGGTCCATGCTTTGTGCAAGGGAACCAACACGGTTTGTAAGTTCAGTGATATCCATGCTGTAGGATATATGTTATGGCTTGGTAATATGTTATGTTAGGTACAAGTATTTAATATCCTTAACTGCAGGACCACTCAGTCTCACACCAAACCTTTAGGTTCATTAGATTTAATCAAGAACCTAGTTTTTGCTCATAGATCTGAGGGTCACTGCTGCATGGATGCAGAGTGAAAGAAATGAGATTTAAAGGTATATTATCCCGATTGCAATAGCAGTTTGCAATATGCAGATAATTATGCAGAGAGAAAGAAATGAGATTTAAAGGTATATTATCCCGATTGCAAAACCAGGTTGCAATATGCAGATAATTATAGAGATAGTAGATAAATGAAAGATATAGGTAAGATTAAGTATTAGTAGGTGAATGTCAGCCTCAAATAACACAGGTTGCAACCAGGAGGTGTTTCTATATAAAGTAAGCAGGAGAGCTCTATAACAGGTTATGTTGTTTTTAGTTAACAGGCAGTCCTTAGTTAGTCTATAACGTTGTTACTATTCATATAAACAGCAGGCAGTCTTTCACAACCAATAGTATGATTATTTGATAAAGCACCTAGAATAATTAAGCACAGTTCATCAAGCTGAATCGAAAGATATTACAGGCAATCAGAATGTTAACGGTAGCTGTATTTGCATAAGCGTCACACTGTAAAACATGCAGGAAAGTCCTTCAAGGTAGTAAGTGAATTAAGGTGTAATACGTTACCAACTTCAGAGAGTAAGGAATAGTAACGGTTACCGCAGCTTCAAGGTGAGTTGCTATTAAGCACAGGAGTTGGTTGTTTGCAGCCAGAGTGAGAGAGAGCTCCAGAGACTTACGGTGACGTCAGACGCCGATACACGGCTTCAATGTAGAAGCCGGGAGAAACAGTATTAACAAGTAAGAGATACTTTAAGGATTCCGGACAAAACAAGGAAACCTGGTATATGACGATCCAAAGTTGAAAAGCACACAGTAGTTGTAGTTATTATGAGTAAATTCCTTGGTTAGGAATATCAGCAAGGTGTCTTCGTTGTTGCTCAGCTTATAGCTAAGTGAATACAAATTACCAAGCATAGGTAGACTGGAGGAGGGGCCTTATATAGGGATGTGAATACCTGAACATCCTGATTTAAAGGGACAGGAACATAACAAGGGGCTGAGTTACACACAGTGAGGCTGGAAATTATACAGGGGCCAGGTTACACACAGTGAGGCTGGTAATGATACAGGGGCCGGGTTACACACAGTGAGGCTGGTAATGATACAGGGGTCAGGTTACACACAGCAAGGCTGGAAATGATACAGGGGCCAGGTTACACACAGTGAGGCTGGTAATGATAAAGGGACAGGGTTACACACAGTGAGGCTGGTAATTATACCAGGAGTTATTTTACACCCAGTAAAGCTGGTAATGATACAGGGGTCGGGTTACACACAGTGAGACTGGAAATTAAACCGGGACCAGGTTACACATAATGAGGCTAGCAATGATACCAGAGCCAGGTTACACACAGTGAGGTTGGTAATGATATAGGGGTCAGGTTACACACAGTGAGGCTGGTAATGATACAGGTACCGGGTTACACTCAGTAAGGCTGGTAATGATATAGGGGTCAGGTTACACACAGTGAGGTTGGAAATGATATGGGGCTGTAGTGTTGTGCTTACTTCCTGGTTTGGTTAGATGGCACATTGAGGCTTCCATACAAAGATGATGTCATCAAGTGGGCTGTGCTTAGAATCAGAACAGTTCAGAGAAGCCATCTTGTGACAGTTTGTGATGCAGTTATAAAGTACAAGGACTGAACCTGAGGCTCTGACAAGTGCTGCTACTAATAAATGTAATGTCACTGCAGAGGATACAGCATCAGCCAGTCAGGAAGAGTAAGAACTCAGTTACACATTATAAGTTATATTGCAGTTATACAGTTAACAGTTATACAGTTATAAGTTACTCTGGATTACTATAGTGCTGCGTACACAGTGTACAGGACTGCTAATATAAGGAGTGCAGCAGCCATTCATTATAAAGGACTATATATGTTATCCATATTACTGTGTGCAAATCTACAGGAGCACCTTGTTATGTAATCCAGTAAATAAAGTGCCAGTTTACATTTAGAAGTTGCCAGTGCATCATTCATATAAAGAGTTAATGTTAGCTATGTAAGGACATTACATCTGGCGATGAGTATACTACCACAAACTCACGCTATAATGGCTGTATTTGGAGCATTGGAAGAATTTGACCCTGACACATATAACTGGGTTTCCTGGACTGAAAGGCTACAGCAGTATTTACTTGCCAATGACATTGGAGATACTAAGTCTGTTGCTGTCTGTCTTACAACTATTGGTGCTAAAACATATGAGATTCTAAAAGATCTGCTACACCCAGAAAAGCCAGCCACCAAGTCTTTATCTGAAATAATACAGATCTTAACACAACATTTCCAACCACGGCCATTAGACATTGCTGAGCGGTTCAAGTTTTATAGCAGGCGCCAAGGGGTACAAGAGACTGTATCTAGATTTGCAATCAGTTTAAAGAAATTGGCCAGCACCTGTGCTTTTAGGGAGTATCTGAATATGGCCCTTAGAGATCAGTTTGTTATGGGTATCAGTACAGAATCTATGCAAAGGCGACTTTTGACAGAGGAGAGCCTGACCTTCCATAGAGCACTAGAAATTGCTTCTGTTTTGGAACAGGCCACACGAGACACTAGTTTATTGCAGAAGCATTCCCATACTAAGGAAGAACAGGTATTTTTCTCTAATGTGAAGCAACAGACTAAACCAGCCAGTAAATATTCAGCAAAAGCAGCATCGCCTATTAACTGTTACAGATGTGGAGCACAGAATCATGTAGCTTCTGAATGCAGATTTAAAAATGCTCGCTGTCATGGCTGTGGTAAAATAGGACACTTAAAGAAGACTTGAAGAGGATCTCAGCAGAGTGTCTCAAGCAAAACACATAAGAAGGGAAATTACCACATGGCTTATAAGGGAGCCACATCAGATTCATAAGAGTAAATGACTGTTCAGAGTTTGACTGTATACATCATGGCAGCAGGCTCTGAGCCTTTGACCGTTCATGTTAATATTGAAGGGAAAGATTTGACCATGGACTTAGATACTGGGGCTGCAGTCTCAGTTATGTCAATTAAAGATTGGAAACAGCTGAAAATTCCAGTATTGCTGCAGCCCACTACCTTGAAGCTACAAACATACTCCAGAGAAGTCTTGACGCCACTGGGGTGTGCATCTGTATCTGTGTGTACAAACAGTAAAACTGCCAATCTTACACTATATATACTAAAATCAGGTGGCCCACCTCTTTATGGAAGGGACTGGATACGGGCCCTTGGCATGCCTGAGAGCCTCAAAAACAGTGAAGTTCATCATATTGGAGTTGATCGTGCCCAGTGGATTCAGAACATTAAGACCAAATATGCCCCGGTGTTTGAAAATGTTCTGGGAAAAGTTAAGAACAAAAGGGTACGGTTGCAGTTAAAACGTGGAGCAAGGCCAAAGTTTTTCAAAGCACGAACTGTGCCATTCGCTTTAAGGGCAGGAGTTGATGCTGAACTGAGGAGGTTAGAAGAGTTAAAGATTATAACCCCAGTGCATCATAGTGAGTGGGCTTCTCCTATTGTACCGGTAAGAAAGAAAGATGGACAGATCCGAATATGTGGAGACTTTAGGATGGTGTTGAATGAACAGTTACCAGTGGATAAGTATCCATTACCCAGAACAGAAGAGATTTTTGCTAACTTAGCTGGGGGACATCATTTTACAAAGATTGATTTAAAAAATGCTTACCTTCAACTTGAAATACATCCAGATTCCTGCAGGTTACTCACCATCAATACTCACCGTGGTTTATTTCAATATAATCGTATGGTCTTTGGCATTGCTCCTGCACCAGCCATCTGGCAACGCACCATGGAAGAACTGTTAAATGGACTACCCTATGTCCAATGCCTTTTAGATGACATGTTAATCATTGGCAGGATGGAGGAAGAACATCGACACAATGTAGAGAGGGTACTGCAGCGGCTAATGACCTACAGGTTGAAGGTTAACTTGGAGAAGTGTGCTTTCATGCGTGACATATTAGAATTTTGTGGCCATGTTATAGATTGTCATGGTCTACACACTGCTGATGACAAAGTCAAGGCCTTGCAAGAAGCTCCTATACCACAGAATGCATCACAACTACGATCATACCTTGGTCTCCTTAACTATTACCACCGTTTTCTTCCCCAGCTAGCCCATACGTTACACCCACTACATCAGCTTCTTGAGACAAATCGACCCTGGTTGTGGAGCAGTGAATGCAATAAAGCCTTCCAGGAATCCAAGAACCTACTCCTGTGTTCCCACATGTTAATGCACTATGATCTTCAGAAACCACTCATGATAGCATGTGATGCTTCGCCTTATGTTTTAGGGGCTGTCTTGTCACACACAATGCCAGATGGGACAGACCGACCGGTAGCCTTTGCTTCCCGTTCTCTAACGACGGCAGAGAAGAACTATTCCCAATTAGACAAGGAAGCATTGGCCATTGTATGGGCTGTTAAGAAGTTCCATAACTATATTTATGGTAGACAATTTACTCTTTTAACTGACCATAAGTCACTGCTCACCATCTTTAATCCAAGGAAAGGAATTTCAACCACTACAGCAGCTAGATTGCAAAGGTATGCTCTAACTTTGGGAGCATATCATTACTCCATCAAATACCGGGCCTATGATTCCCAATGGCAATGCTGATGCCATGTCCAGGCTTCCACTAATAAATTCCTTACCAGTTGTTCAAGAAAGCCTTCCAAGTGTGGGTTTTATGGGTATAGTACATGCCAAACAAATTGCAAAGGAGACAGCTTGTGATACTGAATTCCAACTTCTGGCAAAGTATTTGAGAGATGCCTGGCCAACTGGCTGTGATGTGCAGCGAGCATACATACTACGGGCGAAAGAACTCACACTCAGAAATGGATGTATTTTATGGGGTGAGAGAGTTCTGGTTCCTAACGATCTACGGCAAGCTATGTTAAAACACCCAGCCATTGTCAGAATGAAACAGAAGGCTAGGGGTCATGTTTGGTGGCCGGCCATTGATAAGGACATTGAGAACTATGTTATGGCATGTAAAGGGTGTTTAAGCTCAAGGACAGCTTCCATGAGGAGCTGTATAACCATGGGACTGGCCTACTACTCCTTGGGAGAGACTACATTTGGACTTTGCCGGTCCTATTGATGGAATCTCATACTTAATCATAATTCATGCACACTCTAAGTGGCCAGAAGTAATTCCAATGACAAGGACTACAACTACTGAAGTCATATTAGCATTAGAAAGACTGTTTTCAGTATTTAGGCTGCCAAGAAAGCTGGTCATAGACAATGGTCCCCAGTGAGGCTGCTAATGATACAGGGGCCGGGTTTCACACAGTGAGGTTGGTAATGATACAGGGGCCGGGATACACACAGTGACGCTGGTAATGATACAGGGGCCGGGTTACACATAGTGAAGCTGGTAATGATACAGAGGCCGGGTTACACACAGTGAGGATGGTAATTATACAGGGGCAGGTTACACACAGTGAGGCTAGTAATGATACCAGGGCCGGGTTACACACAGTGAGGCTGGTAATGATAGAGGGGCTGGGTTACACACAGTGAAGATGGTACTAATACAGGGACTGGGTTACACACAGTGAGGATGGTAATGATACAGGGGCCGGGTTACACATAGTGAAGCTGGTAATGATACAGAGGCCGGGTTACACACAGTGAGGATGGTAATTATACAGGGGCAGGTTACACACAGTGAGGCTAGTAATGATACCAGGGCCGGGTTACACACAGTGAGGCTGGTAATGATAGAGGGGCTGGGTTACACACAGTGAAGATGGTACTAATACAGGGACTGGGTTACACACAGTGAGGATGGTAATGATACAGGGGCCGGGTTACACACAGTGAGACTGGTAATGATACAGGGGCTGAGTTACACACAGTGAGGCTTGTAATGATACAGGGGCCGGGTTACACACAGTGAGACTGGTAATGATACAGGAGTTGAGTTACACACAGTGAGGCTTGTAATGATACAGGGGCCGGGTTACACACAGTGAAGCCAGTAATGATACAGGGACCGGGTTACACATAGTGAGGCTGGTTAATGATACCATTAGTCATTTTACATCCAATGAAGCTGGTAATGATACAGGGGTCGGATTACACACAGTGAGGCTGGTAATTAAACAGGGGCCGGGTTACACACAGTGAGGCTGGTAATTTTAACCTGGCCAGGTTACACACAGTGAGGATGCTAATGATACAGGGGCCGGGTTACACACAGTGAGGCTGGTAATGATACAGGAAACAGGTTACACACAGTGGCCTAGATTTGGAGTTTTGCGGTAGAAGGGCTGTTAACGCTCCGCGGGCTTTTTTCTGGCCGCACCATAAATTTAACTCTGGTATCGAGAGTTCAAACAAATGCTGCGTTAGGCTCCAAAAAAGGAGCGTAGAGCATTTTTACTGCAAATGCAACTCTCGATACCAGAGTTGCTTACGGACGCGGCCAGCCTCAAAAACGTGCTCGTGCACGATTCTCCCATAGGAAACAATGGGGCTGTTTGAGCTGAAAAAAAACCTAACACCTGCAAAAAAGCAGCATTCAGCTCCTAACGCAGCCCCATTGTTTCCTATGGGGAAACACTTCCTACGTCTGCACCTAACACTCTAACATGTACCCCGAGTCTAAACACCCCTAACCTTACACTTATTAACCCCTAATCTGCCGCCCCTGCTATCGCTGACCCCTGCATATTTTTTTTAACCCCTAATCTGCCGCTCCGTAAACCGCCGCAACCTACGTTATCCCTATGTACCCCTAATCTGCTGCCCCTAACACCGCCGACCCCTATATTATATTTATAAACCCCTAATCTGCTACCCCCAACGTCGCCTCCACCTACCTACAATAATTAACCCCTAATCTTCCGACCGCAAAGCGCCGCCACCTACGTTATCCCTATGTACCCCTAATCTGGTGCCCCTAACACCGACGACCCCTATATTATATTTATTAACCCCTAATCTGCCCCCCACAACGTCGCCGACACCTGCCTACACTTATTAACCCCTAATCTGCCGAGCGGACCTGAGCGCTACTATAATAAAGTTATTAACCCCTAATCCGCCTCACTAACCCTATCATAAATAGTATTAACCCCTAATCTGCCCTCCCTAACGTCGCCGACACCTAACTTCAATTATTAACCCCTAATCTGACGACCGGAGCTCACCGCTACTATAATAAATGGATTAACCCCTAAAGCTAAGTCTAACCCTAACACTAACACCCCCCTAACTTAAATATAATTTACATCTAACAAAATAAATTAACTCTTATTAAATTAATTATTCCTATTTAAAGCTAAATACTTACCTGTAAAATACATCCTAATATAGCTACAATATAAATTATAATTATATTATAGCTATTTTAGGATTAATATTTATTTTACAGGCAACTTGGTAATTATTTTAACCAGGTACAATAGCTATTTAATAGTTACCTAGTTAAAATAATAACAAATTTACCTGTAAAATAAATCCTAACCTAAGATATAATTAAACCTAACACTACCCTATCAATAAATTAATTAAATAAACTACCTACAATTAACCTAACACTACACTATCAATAAATTAATTAAACACAATTCCTACAAATAAATACAATTAAATAAACTAACTAAAGTACAAAAAATAAAAAAGAACTAAGTTACAAAAAATAAAAAAATATTTACAAACATAAGAAAAATATTACAACAATTTTAAACTAATTACACCTACTCTAAGCCCCCTAATAAAATAACAAAGCCCCTCAAAATAAAAAATTCCCTACCCTATTCTAAATTAAAAAAGGTAAAAGCTCTTTTACCTTAAGAATTTCAGCTCTTTTGCCTGTAAAAAAAAACATACAATACCCCCCCCCCAACATTACAACCCACCACCCACATACCCCTAATCTAACCCAAACCCCCCTTAAATAAACCTAACACTAAGCCCCTGAAGATCTTCCTACCTTGTCTTCACCATCCAGGTTCACCGATCCGTCCTGAAGAGCTCCTCCGATGTCCTGATCCAAGCCCAAGCGGGGGGCTGAAGAGGTCCATGATCCGGTCAAAGTCTTCATCCAAGCGGGGCAGAAGAGGATCTTCCATCCGATTGAAGTCTTCATCCAAGCAGCATCCATCCGGAGCGAAGCGGCAGGATCCTGAAGACCTCCAGCGCGGAACATCCATCCGGCCCGACGACTGAACGACGAATGACTGTTCCTTTAAGGGACGTCATCCAAGATGGCGTCCCTCGAATTCCGATTGGCTGATAGGATTCTATCAGCCAATCGGAATTAAGGTAGGAATTTTCTGATTGGCTGATGGAATCAGCCAATCAGAATCAAGTTCAATCCGATTGGCTGATCCAATCAGCCAATCATATTGAGCTCGCATTCTATTGGCTGTTCCGATCAGCCAATAGAATGCGAGCTCAATCTGATTGGCTGATTCCTACCTTAATTCCGATTGGCTGATAGAATCCTATCAGCCAATCGGAATTCGAGGGACGCCATCTTGGATGACGTCCCTTAAAGGAACAGTCATTCGTCGTTCAGTCGTCGGGCCGGATGTTCCGCGCTGGAGGTCTTCAGGATCCTGCCGCTTCACTCCGGATGGATGCTGCTTGGATGAAGACTTCAATCGGATGGAAGATCCTCTTCTGCCCCGCTTGGATGAAGACTTTGACCGGATCATGGACCTCTTCAGCCCCCCGCTTGGGCTTGGATCAGGACATCGGAGGAGCTCTTCAGGACGGATCGGTGAACCTGGATGGTGAAGACAAGGTAGGAAGATCTTCAGGGGCTTAGTGTTAGGTTTATTTAAGGGGGGTTTGGGTTAGATTAGGGGTATGTGGGTGGTGGGTTGTAATGTTGGGGGGGGGGTATTGTATGTTTTTTTTTACAGGCAAAAGAGCTGAAATTCTTGGGGCATGCCCCGCAAAGGGCCCTGTTCAGGGCTGGTAAGGTAAAAGAGCTTTTACCTTTTTTAATTTAGAATAGGGTAGGGATTTTTTTATTTTGGGGGGCTTTGTTATTTTATTAGGGGGCTTAGAGTAGGTGTAATTAGTTTAAAATTGTTGTAATATATTTCTTATGTTTGTAAATATTTTTTTATTTTTTGTAACTTAGTTCTTTTTTATTTTTTGTACTTTAGCTAGTTTATTTAATTGTATTTATTTGTAGGAATTGTGTTTAATTAATTTATTGATAGTGTAGTGTTAGGTTAATTGTAGGTAATTGTAGGTAGTTTATTTAATTAATTTATTGATAGGGTAGTGTTAGGTTTAATTATATCTTAGGTTAGGATTTATTTTACAGGTAAATTTGTTATTATTTTAACTAGGTAACTATTTAATAGCTATTGTACCTGGTTAAAATAATTACCAAGTTGCCTGTAAAATAAATATAAATCCTAAAATAGCTTTAGGGGTTAATCCATTTATTATAGTAGCGGTGAGCTCCGGTCGTCAGATTAGGGGTTAATAATTGAAGTTAGGTGTCGACGATGTTAGGGAGGGCAGATTAGGGGTTAATACTATTTATTATAGGGTTAGTGAGGCGGATTAGGGGTTAATACATTTATTATAGTAGCGCTCAGGTCCGATCGGCAGATTAGGGGTTAATAAGTGTAGGCAGGTGTCGGCGACGTTGAGGGGGGCAGATTAGGGGTTAATAAATATAATATAGGGGTCGGCGGTGTTAGGGGCAGCAGATTAGGGGTACATAGGGATAACGTAGGTGGCGGCGCTTTGCGGTCGGAAGATTAGGGGTTAATTATTTTAAGTAGCTGGCGGCGACGTTGTGGGGGGCAGGTTAGGGGTTAATAAATGTAATATAGGGGTCGGCGGGGTTAGGGGCAGCAGATTAGGGCTACATAAGTATAACGTAGGTGGCGGTCGGCAGATTAGGGGTTAAAAAATTTTAATCGAGTGGCGGCGATGTGGGGGGAGCTCGGTTTAGGGGTACATAGGTAGTTTATGGGTGTTAGTGTACTTTAGGGTACAGTAGTTAAGAGCTTTATGAACCGGCGTTAGCCCAGAAAGCTCTTAACTACTGCTATTTTCCTGCGGCTGGAGTTTTGTCGTTAGAGCTCTAACGCTCACTTCAGAAACGACTCTAAATACCGGAGTTAGGAAGATCCCATTGAAAAGATAGGATACGCAATTGACGTAAGGGGATCTGCGGTATGGAAAAGTCGCGGCTGAAAAGTGAGCGTTAGACCCTTTAATCACTGACTCCAAATACCAGCGGGCGGCCAAAACCAGCGTTAGGAGCCTCTAACGCTGGTTTTCACGGCTAACGCCAAACTCCAAATCTAGGCCAGTGAGGCTGGTAATGATATAGGGGTTGGGTTACACACAGTGAGGCTGGTAATGATACACAGGGGCCAGGTTACACACAGTGAGGCTGCTAATGATACAGGGGCCGGGTTACACACAGTGAGGTTGGTAATGATATAGAGGCCAGGTTAAACACAGTGAGGCTGGTAATGATATAGGGGTTGGGTTACACACAGTGAGGCTGGTAATGATACACAGGGGCCAGGTTACACACAGTGAGGCTGCTAATGATACAGGGGCCGGGTTACACACAGTGAGGCTGGTAATAATACCAGAGCCGGGTTACACACAGTGAGGTTGGTAATGATATAGGGGTCAGGTTACACACAGTGAGGCTGATAATAATACAGGGGCCAGGTTACATACAGTGAGGCTGCTATTGATACAGGGACCGGGTTACACATAGTGAAGCTGCTAATGATACAGGGACCGGGTTACACACAGTGAGGATGGTAATTATACAGGAGCAGGTTACACACAGTGAGGCTAGTAATTAAACCAGGGCCGGGTTACACACAGTGAGGCTGGTAATGATACAGGGGCCGGGTTACACATAGTGAGGCTGGTAATGATACCAGGAGTCATTTTACACCCAGTGAAGCTGGTAATGATACAGGGGTTGGGTTACACACAGTGAGGCTGGAAATTAAACAGGGGCCGGGTTACACACAGTGAGGCTGGTAATTTTTCCATGGCCAGGTTACACACAGTGAGGATGCTAATGATACAGGGGCCAGGTTACACACAGTGAGGCTGGTAATGATACAGGGAGCAGGTTACACACAGTGAGGCTGGTAATGATACCAGAGCCGGGTTACACACAGTGAGGTTGGTAATGATATAGGGGTCAGGTTACACACAGTGAGGCTGATAATAATACAGGGGCCAGGTTACACACAGTGAGACTGGTAATGATACAGGGGCCGGGTTACACACAGTGAGGTTGCTAATGATACAGGGACCGGGTTACACATAGTGAGGCTGCTAATGATACAGGGGCCGGGTTACACACAGTGAGGATGGTAATTATACAGGAGCAGGTTACACACAGTGAGGCTAGTAATTAAATCAGGGCCGGGTTACACACAGTGAAGTTGGTAATGATACAGGGGCCCGGGTTACACACAGTGAGGATGGTAATGATATCAAGGCCGGGTTACACACAGTGAGGCTGGTAATGATATCAAGGCCGGGTTACACACAGAGGGGCTGGTAATAATACAGGGGCCGGGTTACACACAGTGAGGCTGCTAATTATACAGGGACTGGGTTACACACAGTAAGACTGGTAATGATACAGGGGCCGGGTAACACACAGTGAGGATGGTAATTATACAGGGGCAGGTTACACACAGTGAGGCTGGTAATGATACAGAGGCCGGAATACACACAGTGAAGCTGGTAATGATATCAGAGCCGGGTTACACACAGTGGGGCTGGTAATGATACAGGGGCCGGGTTACACACAGTGAGGCTGGTAATGATACAGGGGCAGGTTACACACAGTGAGGCTGGTAATGATACAGAGGCCGGGTTACACACAGTGAGGCTGGTAATGATATCAAGGCCGGGTTACACACAGTGAGGCTGGTAATAATATCAAGGCCGGGTTACACACAGAGGGGCTGGTAATAATACAGGGGCCGGGTTACACACAGTGAGGCTGGTAATGATACAGAGGCCGGGTTACACACAGTGAGGCTGGTAATGATATCAAGGCCGGGTTACACACAGTGAGGCTGGTAATGATATCAAGGCCGGGTTACACACAGTGGGGCTGGTAATGATACAGGGGCCGGGTTACACACAGTGGGGCTGGTAATGATACAGGGGCCGGGTTATACACAGTGAGGCTGGTAATGATACAGGGGCCGGGTTACACACAGTGAGGCTGGTAATGATACAGGGGCCGGGTTACACACAGTGAGGCTGGTAATGATACAGGGGCTGGGTTACACACAGTGAGGATCGTAATGATATCAGGGCCGGGTTACACACAGTGAGGCTGGTAATGATACAGGGCCCGGGTTACACATAGTGAGGCTGCTAATGATGCACAGGCCAGGTTACACACAGTGAGGCTGGTAATGATACAAGGGCTGGGTTACACACATTGAGGATGGTAATGATATCAGAGCCAGGTTACACACAGTGGGGCTGGTAATGATACAAGGGCTGGGTTACACACATTGAGGATGGTAATGATACAGGAGCCGGGTTACACACAGTGAGATTGGTAATGATACAGGGGTCGGGTTACACACAGTGAGGCAGGTAATTAAACAGGGGCCGGGTTACACACAGTGAAGCTAGTAATGATACAGGGGCCGGGTTACACACAGTGAAGCTAGTAATGATACAGGGGCCAGGTTACACACAGTGAAGCTAGTAATGATACAGGGGCCGGGTTACACACAGTGAAGCTGGTAATGATACAGGGGCCAGGTTACACACAGTGAGGCTGGTAATTATATCAGGGCCGGGTTACACACAGTGGGGCTGGTAATAATACAGGGGCCAGGTTACACACAGTAAGGCTGGTAATGATACAGGGGCCGGGTTACACACAGTGGGGCTGGTAATAATACAGGGGCCGGGTTACACACAGTGGGGCTGGTAATGATACAGGGGTCTGGTTACACACAGTGAGGCTGGTAATGATACCAGGGGTCATTTTACTCCCAGTCAAGCTGGTAATGATACAGGGATCGGGTTACACACAGTGAGGCAGGTAATTAAACAGGGGCCAGGTTACACACAGTGAAGCTAGCAATGATACAGGGGCCGGGTTACACTCAGTGAAGCTGGTAATGATACAGGGGCCGGGTTACACACAGTGAAGCTGGTAATGATACAGGGGCTGGGTTACACACAGTGAGGCAGGTAATTAAACAGGGGCCGGGTTACACACAGTGAGGCTGGTAATGAGACAGGGGCCGGGTTACACACATTGAGGCTGGTAATTATACAGGACTGGGTTACACACACAGTGAGGCTGGTAATTATACAGGGGTCAGGTTACACACAGTGTGGCTGATAATGATACAGTGGCCGGGTTACACACAGTGAGGCTGGTAATTATACAGGGACAGGTTACACACAGTGAGGCTGGTAATGATACAGGGGCCGGGTTACACACAGTGAGGCTAGTAATGAAACAGTGGCCGGGTTACACACAGTGAGGCTGGTAATGATACAGGGGCCGGGTTACACACAGTGAGGCTGGTAATGATACAGGGGCCGGGTTACACACAGTGAGGCTAGTAATGATACAGTGGCCAGGTTACACACAGTGAGGCTGGTAATGATACAGGGGCCGGGTTACACACAGTGAGGCTGGTAATGATACAGTGGCCAGGTTACACACAGTGAGGCTGGTAATTATACAGGGCCGCGTTACACACAGTGAGGCTGGTAATTATACAGGGGTCTGGTTACACACAGTGAGGCTGGTAATGATACCAGGGGTCATTTTACTCCCAGTGAAGCTGGTAATGATACAGGGATCGGGTTACACACAGTGAGGCAGGTAATTAAACAGGGGCCAGGTTACACACAGTGAAGCTAGCAATGATACAGGGGCCGGGTTACACTCAGTGAAGCTGGTAATGATACAGGGGCCGGGTTACACACAGTGAAGCTGGTAATGATACAGGGGCCGGGTTACACACAGTGAGGCAGGTAATTAAACAGGGGCCGGGTTACACACAGTGAGGCTGGTAATGATACAGGGGCCGGGTTACACACATTGAGGCTGGTAATTATACAGGACTGGGTTACACACACAGTGAGGCTGGTAATTATACAGGGGTCGGGTTACATACAGTGTGGCTGATAATGATACAGTGGCCGGGTTACACACAGTGAGGCTGGTAATTATACAGGGACAGGTTACACACAGTGAGGCTGGTAATGATACAGGGGCCGGGTTACACACAGTGAGGCTAGTAATGATACAGTGGCCGGGTTACACACAGTGAGGCTGGTAATGATACAGGGGCCGGGTTACACACAGTGAGGCTGGTAATGATACAGGGGCCGGGTTACACACAGTGAGGCTGGTAATGATACAGTGGCCAGGTTACACACAGTGAGGCTGGTAATTATACAGGGCCGCGTTACACACAGTGAGGCTGGTAATTATACAGGGGCCGGGTTACACGCACAAAGGATGAGTCTGTTTGGATACAGGGAATAGTGTTACACACTCTGACATGAACAAGTAATGACAAGGTAATGGGTTTATACATGTAGGCGAGGTTAGTAATCATACAGTGGCCCATGTAACACCATTATTTCCTTGGGCCAGTTGGTGTTATTTTCATGTAAAATGAAACACATGGTATAAATATATGGGTTCTTTATTCACTCATCATAGAGATTACATTACATATTCTGTAGTTGGCCATATACTTGGTTGATCCACACAAAAATGACAAGTTGGGAATATAAAAGTTTAGTAAAACAATGAGACTATTTAATCAATACAGGTAACAGCAACATTATAAACATTATTAAAAGGCATGTTTGTGTTACTGTGCAATTATTATCTGCAGAATAGAGAGGTGGGGTAAAATGCAGTACTTTGCTGGTGGCGCTTAGTCTGAGTCTGAACTGCTAGAGCTTCCATGCTGTAAAAATAAAGAGAGGAAAAAAAATCAGAGTTGTGAAAAAGAATATAGATAAATGATTAACAACAAAGAGAAGCATACGAAGAGACCATAAAACAGAAATTATTCTCTTAAATGCAGTAAATTAAAGGAACGCTAAAGTCAAAATTAAACATTTATAATTCAGATAGAGCGAGCAATTTTAAGAGGCTTTCTAATTTACTATTTAATAATATTCTTATTGAAAACATTATTAGGTTATACAGTATGCAAAACAATTTGCTATGCAGGATACAATGTTTTGCCGATACTCGGCATTTTACAAGCTTTATATATCAGTTGTAGAGTGTCCATTATGAGCGTCCCAGCGTGGTGCCATATGGCATCTGCCGAGCAGTCATTTTGGCTCATACAATATTATATACATTGGTAATGGAAACAATGAAAAAGATAACACAGATATCATACATGGTTCTCAGAACAGCTATGAGTTAATACATAGAAATGAAATGGGCCTCTCACCCTGGTAAAAAGCGCTAGACATATACTAAATCCCTGTGTTTATGTCCCTGGCCTGGATAATCTGCTCTGGGCGTCGCTTACTTTTAGTCCACTGCTCTAACATAAGTTTGTGTGTGTCTATCGTATCCTGTTTTATGTGGTGCTATCTTTCTAGGTGAATCAACGTATCTACCTGTTTTTGCCATTCTTCTATTGTAGGGGCTTCCAATGTTTGGGTATTAGTATCTTAGCGCTGTTCAGCATGATCAGCAGCAGGGCTTTGGTTGCTTTGTTAGCTGGCTTAGGGAGCGAAAGATACAGCAGTGTTTTTGGGCTGTTTGGCAGTGGTTTACCTCTATGTGGCTGAGTATTCCCATCCAGTAGTTGTCTAACTTAGGGCAGTCCCACCAAATGTGAGTTGGTGTTCCAACCCCCCCACAATCTCTCCAACACTTGCTAGAGGCATGTTTGTATATCCTTTGCAACCTGCTAGGGATAAGTTACCATCTTGCCAAAAATATGTAACTGGACACTTGCACCTTTGTGGATATTGAGGCTGTTTTGGTGATTTGAAAGGCTGTTTGCCACTCTTTATATGGTATCTCAATTTGTAATTCTTTTTCCCACACTTTTGTGTATGATGTGTACTTTTGTGTATGATGGGAGAACATGTGGGTCTTCTGCAAGAAGTAGTTTGTACGTTATGGAAATTGTATGTGCCGTGGGGGTGTTTCATAGGCATAAACTCTTGCCTAGTGAGACTATGTTTGTGCTTATGTGTCACGAGGAAATGATTCAGTTGTTTAAAATTACATGCCCTATCTAAATCATGAAAGTTTAATTTTGACCCTTTAAAGTGAAAGTAAATCCTAGCATTTTACAAACACTAGGATTTACTATTGAAACAAATAAAGGGGACTTTCATTCATTAAGTATAAGATACTTCATGTAGAAAGCTCCTTTATTTGATTCAATCGATCACAGTTTTTAGCTCCTACAGCAGCCCACGGCTAAAAAAAAATTGACTAAGAGGTGACGTTTTCACCTCTTAGCCAATAGCTGTGTGGTATATCCGGCTTGGCGCCCATGGGAGCCGGATTTACCGCACTGCTATTAGCTAAGAGGTGAAAAGACACCTCTTAGCCAAAAAAATTTTTAGCCGTGCTCTGCTGTAGGAGCTAAGAGCGGCGATCAATTGAATCAAATAAAGGATCTTTCTAGATTAAAGGACCAGTCAACACAGTAGATTTGCATAATCAACAAATGCAAAATAACAAGACAATACAATACCACTTAGTCGGAACTTCAAAGTATTAGTAGATTTTTTTTCTGACAATTTTAAAAGTTATGTCTTTTTCCACTCCCCCTGTACCATGTGACAGCCATCAGCCAATCACAAATGCATACACGTACCATGTGACAGCTATCAGCCATTCACAAATGCATACACACTTATTCTTGCACATGCTCAGTAGGAGCTGGTGACTCAAAAAGTTTAAATATAAAAAGACTGTGCACATTTTGTTAATTGAAGTAAATTGGAAAGTTGTTTAAAATGGCATGCTCTATCTGATTAATGAAAGTTTAATTTTGATTGAGTGTCCCTTTAAGTATCTTATACTTCATGAATGAAAGTGCCCATTATTTGTTTCAATAATGGCCCTTTAAAGTGATTGTAAAGTTGAATAATTTAAAGCCCAGTATTTAAAAATAATCTTAAAAACATGGGCACTTTAAATCATTAAACTTTACAATTACTCTTATTTTTTAAAATACCTTTTTGTTACTTTAAACACGATGATCCTCCGCCCGAATTTCCTTCAGTATTGAGCAGATCGATGACGAATCCGCCTTCCTCCAATCATTGTGTGCCCCCTTTGGCATCCAGCTCGTGAGGCACACAACAATTGGAGGGAGCCAGATCATCATCGATATGCTAAATACTGACGGAGATGCGGGCGGAGGATCGGCGGTAAGTTTACTGTAACAAAAAGGTAAGTATTTTAATAAAGAAAAGTAATTGTAAAGCTTAATGACATAAAGTGCCCATGTTTTTAATAGTATTTTTAAATACTTGACTTTAAATTATTCAACTTTACAATCACTTTAAGTTTAGAGACACATTCAAAGAAGGAAAGTAATTAAAACAATTAGCTTAACAGAAAAAAATAAGTTCTACAGGCACCAGGTAGGCAGAGCAAGATTGATCCATAATGTGCCCAAATAGAATGATCAAAACGTCCCTTAGTTAAGCATTAAGAAGCCCTCCTAGGAAACATTAAATATACTGGTTTATCTTCCGATACCCTGGTTTATAAAAAGCAGAAACACAAAGCTTCCCATACTTAGTATTTTTTTTTTTTTTTTTAACTATGCATCAAAATTATCCACTGAATTTCAAAACATCTGCATATAAAATAAATGTTTTTAAAGCTTTTTATTTTATTTATTTTTTAAAGGTTTGGAGGCTCATGACACACCCCATCTTGGTAAGTATAACCACTTGCTTTTCCCCAGAAGTACTCTATATATATATATATATATATTGTTACCAATGCACCAGGGAACTCTGGGTAAGATATGCATATTATATAGGATAACCATATTGCAGCTTTAAAAAGGGACACATATGAAAAATACATATGTTAGGGTTCTTATACAAAACATTTCTTTAAACAGCCCAGAAAACAGCCCTGACTCATGCTTTTTGCTTCCAGCACTGTGTTCAACCACAGCAATTCCCCTTGGGATAGATGCAGGGGAAAAAAAAGAAAAACACTTCTGGACATCTGTTTGTAGCTTATTAACTCTCTTAAGCAGAAGATAGGTTTGATTTGCTGCTTGTTGAAACTTATTTCCAGAGAAAAAGCAATGCAAAAGTTATGGTGGATATAAAAGCGTGATATTTAAATCTTGCATTTCATAAAAAGTAAGTCATAGGAGTAGATTTATTAAGCAGTGGATTCTATTTTTTATGCCATTGTTTTAGGCTCACCTGTAACGGAAGTTAAGAAGCACCGGTCGTAAGACCACTGCTCCTTAAAGGGACAGTCAACACCAGAATTTTTGTTGCTTTAAAAGATAGATAGTCCCTTAATTACCAATTCCCCAGTTTTGCATAACCAACACAGTTATACTAATGCGTTTTACCTCTGTAATTACCTTGTATCTAAGCATCTGCAGACTGTCCCCTTATTTCAGTTATTTTGACAGACTTGCATTTTAGCCAATCAGTGCTCCCTCCTTGGTAAATTCACATGCATGAGCTAAATGTTATCTATATGAAACACATGAACTAACGCCCTCTAGTGGTCAAAATACATTCATCTTAGAGGCGGCCTTCAAGGTCTAAGAAATTAGCATATGAACCTCCTAGGTTTAGCTTTCAACTAACAATACCAAGAGAACAAAGCAAAATTGGTGATGAAAGTAAATTGGAAAGTTGTTTAAAATGACATGCCCTATTTGAATCACGAAAGTTTTTTTTGGACTTGACTGTCCCTTTAACTTCTCCGCTACCTTTGATTGACACCCCCATACTAGCGGCCGCCGGTGAGGAATCATGTCCACTCAACCTTTAATTATTCTAACCCATAGAACTATTGTATATAAAATTAGCAAATCTAGGCAAGTATCCCCACTTGCTTTTCCCCAGACTTTGACATTTTTAGTTTTATGGCCCTATAATTTCCTGGGAATTATTCTGGACACGTTTGTATTAATTCCGGTACCAGATAATACAAGCAGTCAGGGCTTGCATAGTGGTGCTGGCTTTGATAGAAGAGACTTTGGATATATTTCCATTTGCATAGTTTCACAAAACTGTTGAAATTGAGCTTAAATGTACTTGAAACCCACATTTTTTAGCTTTCATGATTCAGATAGAGATTGATATTATAAACAACTTACTTCTATTGTAAAATTTGCTTCATTCTTTTGATATTGTTTAATGAAGTTGAACACATCTGGCGAACTAATAACAAGAGGCATTTATGTGTTACCAAGCAAATCCAAAAATAGAAGTAAATTGGAACGTTGTTTAAAAATAAAAGTGATCTATTTGAACTACAAAAGAAAAAATATGTGGGTTTCATGTCCCTTTAATGTCCCAGTAGAAGTGAGATCCCCTAGTTCAGTCTCCATTAATGATGCAGAAATTAATAAAAGTGTTTTAGAAAAACAAAATAAGGGAAGTGAATAGCAAAGAGAAATACAGAAAACAAATTAAATGTATGCAGAGGAGCATGAAGAGTTAGGGCCAATAATCAAAAGACCACATCAGAAAGGAATGCAAGCAGGTTCATTGGCTTGGAGCTGAGAGGATGGTACTAGGCTTCCGGTTGAGGGTGGAGCATCTACACGCTGGTTGTGTTCCTCCGAGGTGGTGGAAGTGTCGCTCCTACCACGCTGTTATCTCCCTCCGCCATCCGCCTCGTGGCCCTTCTCTTTTAGGGGCTGGATGTGGGCATTGGCACTACAGGTCCCGGCAGTGCTGGAAACCATAGAGAAAGCGGTTTGACCGCTAAAAGATTGCTGAGCCGCATAAGGAAAGAAGTTGCAGTGAGGAAAAAAAAAAACTACCGTTTGGGAGCTGTGCTGTTGGTTATGAACCAGCGTTTCCTCAAAGGTGAAGCCAGGAGCGTTGCCGGAATTCAAAGCCCCGCTGGTAGGCTGAAGCAGAGGATAGACGGAGGTGTCCGGTATTTGTCTGCTGTGCCGTGCGGGTAGAGGATTAAAGATTCAAGCTCCTGGGCCTTTTGTGTGGAGCCAGCTAGCCCTGCCTGGTAGAGAATTTTACACCCTGCTATATCGCTGTGGACCAAGCAGCGTCTGCTAAAGAGCCTTTATTGCAGCAGCAAGATCTGTCCTTACACCTGAAGCCGCAAGTATTAAAAATTTGCTATATGGGGAGATACTTAAACCAATTTTTTGGATAAAAAAAAAATATCCTTTAGCTGCATAAAAAGCTGGACAAAAGCGTTCTGGACGCTAAGCTGCACCTAAATATTCATGCTGTCAACAAATTATTAAGGGACAGTTGCCTTCTGCTATTTTCTTGTTTTCTTATTTCTTAATTAAAGGTATTAAAAGCCATCTTAGTCTGTGAATGGTATTGAGAGGACGGTAAAATAAGGAAATAGCTTAAGAGTTAATTTCAGGGCAGGATCTTCAGTATTATGGATTGACAACTTTGCCCTAAAAGAAGAGGATAAGTTAAAGGAGGAAAGAAGCTTCTATAGCAGATTTATATGTAGTACATATAATCCTCTAAATGTTAGATAAGTTGTAAGAAAGTTATTAATCTGGACTTGATATAAATTCTGCTTTTCTTCCCTAGGATCTTTTCACTGTACAGGAAAAGTGGCCTCGCTTTTCCTTTTATACACATTTATGTAATAGAATTTAATTTTTCTATGTTTACTTAGTAGTAATTTTGAGAGAGCTATTTGTTAAATGTTATTTGTTCTTATGGGATATTAGTCACCTTAAAAGGGGAAAAAAAGAAAAAGGAGAAAAAAAAAATCTTCTTTTTCCTTGTCTATAAACACATACACAAAAGAGATTATTTTTGATTTGATTAGATGTATTGTTTTTTTGGATTATACAGGTGTTGCTTCATCTTACACTATTAAGGTCTGTTTATATATCAGACTGCACACGTGTTTGGCATGTAGTGTGCTGGTTTTTGTGTTTAATTTTGAATTTTATTGTTTTTTTTCTTGGTTGAGTATTAGCACATGGATAGATTTATCACGCAGGCTAAAAACACCTTACTCACTATGCCTGCAAAAATAAGGGATAGGAAAGTCAGGAACACAGATACTAGTCTAGACTCCGTTACTGAGGGGGATATTTCTACGTTAAATATGCAGCCCTTAATGGCTCAACTTACAGAATATTTTACACCTCAATTTGCAGAAATTAAACAGGATCTATCTAATATTTCCTTAGAGATATCCTCCCTATCCTCTGAAGTAAGACACTATGCTAATAGATTAACGGAGGCGGAGACCAGAATTTCAGATCTGGAGGACCTAGTTAATAATCAGAATAACCAAATACATAAACATGAATCTAGAATTTGTAATTTACAGAATCGCCTGGACGACCTAGAGCAGTGGTTCTCAACCAAAGTGACCTCAAGGTCCGGTCAATTTGAGCTGAACCTGTCCAGGGCCCGGTAGTTATATATATATATATATTAAGCAGCAGAAGCGGGCTGATCAGCCAGGCAAATAGGACCTGGGCCGAGGGACCAGCAAGTAGGGGGGCCCACAAATGGCATCTCCACGGATCCTGGTGCGTTCCTTAAAGGGACACTGAACCCAATTTTTTTTCTTTTGTGATTCAGATAGAACAGGCAATTTTAAGCAACTTTCAAATTTACTCCTATTATCAATTGTTCTTTGTTCTCTTGCTATCTTTATTTGAAAAAGAAGGCATCTAAGCTATTTTTTGGTATAGGATCCTGGACAGCACTTGTTTATTGGTGGATGAATTTATCCTCCAATCAGCAAGAACAACCCAGGTTGTTCACCAAACATGGGCCGGAATTTAAACTTACATTCTTGATTTTTAAATAAAGATGACAAGAGAATGAAGAACATTTGATAATAGGAGTAAATTAGAATGTTGCTTAAAATTTCATGCTCTATCTGAATCACAAAAGAAAATAAATTGGGTTCAGTGTCCCTTTAAGCTGGAGTTTTCAGTTGCCCTATCAGTAACTAAACAGTTAAGTGTGGGTTTAGTGGGGGCCCTGGAGTGTGGGGGGGGTCCTGCCGGGGGTCTGTCGCTGTAAGGGCCATGGCGTGTGGGGTCTGGCTCTGAAGGTTGGAGGCCCTTTCTTTGGCCCTTAATGTTGGGGGTCCTGGCTCTGGAGGTTGAGGGGCATGTTGGGGGCAGGGCAGGGAGACTACCATGTTTATTTGCATAACATTGAATACATTTGGGTCAGTATGAGACAGTTTTCCTGGGGCATTGATTGGTCTCAGTCTGCCCCTGGTATGCAGTGGGGTAAGAGTGTGCAGTGGGGGCATGACAGGTCGGGCCCACCAGCAGGGCTATCATGGCCCGGTACTGGGCCACGGCCCGGCTGTTGAGAAACCAGGACCTAGAGGATCGTTCCAGGCGTAATAATATTAGAATTGTAGGGCTACCTGAATCATCTGAGTATGAGGATTTGTTGAATTTTACCTCTAACATATTGCCTTCAGCTTTAGGGTTTCCTCCCCAGCACATCCCCCTAGCAGTTGAAAGAGCTCATAGAATCGGTCCAAAAATAAGATTAATGGGTCTGACAGAGATAGAATGTGTATTTTTAAATTCCTTAAATGTCAGGATAAGATTGAGCTTATGAGACTCTATAAGAAAATGGATGTACTCTTGATAGGTAATAAGAAAGTATTATTGTTTCAGGATTTCTCGACTGAAACCTCCGCTAAAAGAAAGCTCATGGCACCCTACTGTACACAACTCATTAACAAGGGCTTAAAAGCTCGACTTATATACCCTGCTAAGATTGTTCTAGAGGATAAAGAAAATAGGTTCACCTTTAATAACGTTACAGAGGTACAAGAATATATCTCATCTATGAATAAATAGATGTGATAGATATGATACATATTAAAGGGACAGTACACTGTAAAATTGTTTTTCCATAAATGTATTTTCAATGACTTGTTATACCAACTGCAGAGTATAAAATATTTGAGAAATTTCATTTTCGGGTTTATTTGTGTATCTGAAGTAGCTGGTTTTGTGCTTTGAAACCACAGCCTATTACAATGGATTGAGCTTCAGGTAATATCAGATCTCATTATGTTATCACTTTCATGTACACAGACTTGCTTCCTTATCTTATATTTGTCTGGAACACCAAAGCTCAATACATAGAGAGAACAATGGAAAATTATCATTTTATTACTTAACTATCATGCCCCCACTGAGGATGTAATCTCTTCTGCTGGCTGTGTTTACTTAGGCTTGTCAATAGCGTATACGCCAGTATCAAAACTTTCAGTATAGGTTGGGAAACCACAAGCTAAATCAGCTATTTCAAATGCTGAAATATGAGTAAAGGAGCTACTTGCAACCAATTTAATACACTCTAGCAGGTAAAAAGGATCATTGGGAATAATTTAAAGGGGAGAAAGTTTTTGGGTGAACTGTCCCTTTAATTACCTGTTGTGAGATGTCCATATACTTAAATATATTTTATGTATGTTTTATTAGAGGTAAAGTTTTGCTTACTATTACAAGTGTTGAGTATAATTTGTCTAAACCAGACACTGTATATTGATAAGGATAGGTTTTGTGTATTCCTTCTTAATTGGCCTTTATGGCGGTACCCACGTTGTTTAGACAATGCTGAGATTTTTATGGGTTTTTTTTTTTTTCTCCCCTCTTCTTTCCTCCTTATCTCTCTACCCCTTGCCTCCCCTCTAACCCCTCTCCATGATGTATTTGTTCGATATTGACAAGTAAAACCGCTAGATAAAATATAGGAGATAAGATGACTTTTAATCAAAGTAAAAATGTGAACTTGCTGTCATGGAATGTTGGTGGAGTATCTTCTCCAAGGAAGCATAAACTTATAATTAAATGTTTAGCCAAATATAAACTGGATGTTGTATTCCTGCAAGAACTACATCTCTCTGAAGTAGAATTACCCAAACTCAAGATGAGATGGGTGGGAGATTTAATAGCTACACCTGTTAGAAATAGAAAGGCCGGAGTAGCAATCTTATTTCATAAAGATTTAGATTTTAAAATTATTAATACAGAACTGGATGTGGAAGCTAGATACATTATTGCTTAGGTTTTAATTAATGGTGTATTATGTAATGTCTATGGTCCTAATATACATAGCCCATTATTTTGGGAAAAATTAAAAGCAAAATTATATCCCTTTAAGGGACAGAATCTTATAATTGGAGGTGATTTTAACATTTCTCCTTTCCCGGAGCTTGATAGACTATCAAAGAAAAAGCTGTATGATTATAATAGAAGTGCAAAAACCCTTAAATCCTTTCTCTCCAAACTTAAGATGTTCGATATTTGGAGGATTAATAATCCAGATGCTAAGGTTTATTCATGTGAATCAAAGTCCCATAAAACCTTTTCCCGGATTGATATTTTATTTGTCTCAGAATCACTTTCCCTTATGAATGTAATTCCGCGGATAAATGATATAGAAATATCTGATCATGCAATTATTTCTTTAACATTTCCGGCCCTAACAAAATCAAAAAATGGCACTCAAAATTTTGTCTTTCCACGTTTCTGGGTGAATAATCCTAGATTTATTCTTTGGCTGAAGCAAAAATGGAAAGATTATGTCTCCTTTAATATTGCTAGTTTTAATAAAATTGAGACTTTTTGGGAGGCTTCTAAAGCCGTGCTAAGAGGGGAAATCAAGGCGTACTTATACGCCTGGAACAAAAAAAATAGGGCAAGTGAAATCCAAACTGCTAATAGGATAAGGAATGCATACAGAAAATTTTGTAATGAGAGATCCAAAGAAAATTGGGAAATATATTGTTCAGTCAGAAAAGATCGGGATATTATGTTAAAGCAGAAATCATATCGGGAAGAGGTAAAACTTAATATTCAAATTAAAGGTTCATTTGGCTGTTCAGCTAAGCATCTAGCTAGGTTAGTTAAGAATAGAAAGAGCCGGAACTTTATATCCGCAATTAAAACAGAAGTAAATAGACATCTAGATACGGAAAACATAAGTCAAGCTTTTCATGCATTTTATAAGAAAATTTATAATAAGGTTGATATCAATATGGATAATCTAGAAAAATTCTGGACAAAGATAAAATTGCCTACAATCTCGGCTGAATATCTTAAAATTTTAAATGCACCGATATCAGGCGAAGAAACTCTTAAAGCAATAGAGAAAATGAAAAAGAACAAAGCTGCGGGCCCGGACTCTTTACCCGCAGAATATTATAAAATTTTAGCAGATGAAATAAAAACTTCGCTGGAAAAACTATATAATGATTATTTTTGCTCTAATTATCCTATGTCTAAATATTTCGCGGCGGCTAATATTTCTTTAATTTTGAAGAAAAATAAAGATGCGGAAAATCCGGCCTCTTATAGACCGATATTGGTACTTAATAGTGATTATAAGATTCTAACTTCTATTATTGCGACTAGATTAGCTAAGGGGCTAGAACATATTATACATCCCAATCAGACGGGATTTATGACTGCCAGAAATTCATTAAAAAATATTCGTAAAGTTACATTACTATTAGATTATTTCTGGAATTTGGAAAAGAGTAAATTAATCAAGAGGACCACCGATCTTGCGCTGCTCACGCTTGACGCAGAATAAGCGTTTGATTCGATTATCTGGCGTTATTTATTTCAGGCTCTGGAAAAATTTGGCTTAAAGGATCAATTTATTTATACAACTCTCCGATATCGTATTTAATAATTAATGGTACTCAGTCACCGAAATTAACACTTGAAAGGGGTAGCAGGCAGGGATGCCCATTATCCCCTCTCCTATTTAATATGGCACTTGAACCGCTTACAATATGGTTGAGGGATAATCTATCGGGGGTTTCCTTTGGTTCCCATACTATGAAAATATTACTGTATGCGGATGATCTTCTATTAGTTTGCGAGAATACCTCACAGACTATTCCGATTCAATATATGTTAGCTGAATTTAGCTCTATCTCAGGCTATAAAATAAATTTTGAGAAAAGTGAACTTATGTGGGTAAATAAATTAAGGGCAAGTTATCAATCTCATCCTTTTAAAATAGTAGAATCCTTTAGATATCTAGGCATTATGTTACATAAAAATCCACAAAAATGGTATAATTTAAATGTCCGTCCAATTCTAGAGAAGGCAAAGAAAGATCTTGTGCTCTGGGCCTCTTTTCCTCTATCTCAGCCCGAATCAATTTAATTAAATCTAGTATTCTATATCCATTACAGAATCTACCTTTGTTGCTTACTAATGGAGATATACAGTGCTTTCAAAGATCTGTATCTAGGTTTATCTGGGGAGAGAAAAAAACCTTGTATTTCTTTAAATAAACTAATGCAGAAGCGTAATGCAGCAGGCTTAGCACTTCCCAATCTCCGATTCTATAATCTGGCTACTTTAGCCAAGATAACGTTAGATTGGATTACGGACTCTAATAATTTTGCAACTATTGATCTAGAAAGTTTTCTTATACAACCTTTTGCTTTAAAAGCTATGTTACATTGTACCTTAAAGTTTCTTACATCCAAGGTTAGATCAATGATTACAATAAAAATATTATTATAGCTTGGCAAAAGTTTTGTAATATTATGCAAATTGAACCACATTTTTCAAAATTTCTACCCATAGTTGGGAATCCAGACTTCATACCAGGGAGTCAATATAAAATGTTTAGATTATGGGAAGAGAAGGGGCTTATTTATGTGATTCAAGCGCTTTCTGAAAATATGGAAATGCTTCCTCAAGAGACTCTTTAATCAATTTGGCTTGGATAGGAATAATGACTTTGCATATCTTCAGCTGTCTCATTTTTATTACAAACAGAGTTCTTCTGTAGATGCAATGGGTAAATGGGTAGACCTTAACATCTGTATTAATAAATTTAGAAATGGTAATACATCTATCTCTTTATTATATGATCTCTTGCTGGCTAAACAAAGTTTGCCAGTGTTAGAGAACCTACGTAATAGTTGGATAAAGATATTTCCTGGGTTCGAGGAGGACACCATTAAGCATAGTTTTGATTCTTTGGATAAATGTGTTATCCCTACAAACTGGAAAGAATCACATTTTAAACTTGTTAATAATTATTATCTGACTCCTTTCAAGATGTCACGTTTTTTTCCTAACCAGTTTTTTGTTTGTAACCGCTGCCGGTATCCTAATGCGGATATATTACATATCTTCTGGCTTTGTCCTAAAATATTTCAGTTATGGCAAAAAATTCAGTACTGGCTTACTCAGATATTTAAAGAACTATGGCAAATATCTCCAGAGCAGATACTATTTTTAGAGTTACCTAATGACATGGCAGTGCATTTCCAGTAAGTGGTTAAAATTTCTATATTGACAGCAAGATTCCTTATTATTAAAAATTGGTTGGCCTCTGTAGCGCCCTCTATGGGGGCATTTCTTAAAGAGATTCAAGCACATATAATATTTGAGTCCTTCTATAAAAGATTAGCCTCCGAAAAAAAAATAGCAAAATTTATTTACACGTGGTTACCAATAATTAAGTCCTATCCGCTTGCTATACAAAAAAAATATTCTTAATCCATTTCTTAGTTCCAAATGCTTTGCGGATCTGGTAGTATTGAACAAATTTCCACCGATGTGGGTTTCAAATTTCAGAGAGGTGGGTTAGGGGATGGTAGGTGGGGGGGCTCCTGAGGGAAAAGAGGAACATTTCCTTTTCTTTTCTTTTTTTTCTTTTTTTTTATTTATATATATTGTGGTTTGTTTGTTTTTTGGTTTGTTTTGTTTGTTTTATTAATTAGAAAATATCTCAACATATAGATAAATATGTTTCATGTTATTTTTGCAAGATATGTATCGAAGCTATGTTTTTGTTTCTTTTTTCCTGTCATTTTTTTGTTGACCTCCTTATTTGATGATTATTGTATGTGATCTTTGAGTGAGAATAAATAAAGTCTTTAAAAAAAAAAAAAAAAAGAAAGGAATGCAAGCAAATATACAAGAATTTACACATGTAGGACACAGTAAAGAAATATTTAAAGAGAAGATTCTTTATTGTTAATGAGAGTCATGAGACTTGGAAAAAGAGTTGAGAAGGATGGGAAAGAAAAATGAATGAGGAAATCTGGGAAGAGGGTAATAGTAGTTTATTCTCACCTTTCCATGTCCATGTCCATGCCCGTGTTTATGCCCATGTTTATTCTTCTTGAGCTTTCCATGATGTCCTCCTGGGGGAACACAGCCAGGTGGATATCCAGCAGGGTACTGAGGGTAGCCTGGGGGAGCTCCATGTCCATGTTGACCATGGTGTCCATGTTGACCATGGTGACCATGTTGTCCATGGGGTCCTGGAGGGCAGGGAGCAGGGTATCCCCCTGGATATCCCCCTGGGTATCCCCCTGGGTATCCGGTATGAGGTGGTTGAGTAGAGCCTGGATAACCTGGGTATGGTTGCGTGCCAGGGGGAAACTGCCCAGGGTAGGTGCCTGAGGGAGGGGGACAACCTGGGGCTGGATAAGCGGGTTGCCCATAGGGGGTTCCTGAAACAAAGCATGGCCATGAGAAACACAGGGAGCCTCAGTGAGGGACATGGAGCAGAGATAAATGTCAATTATTAGCTGATTGGAGGGGTTGACATTTTGCATTAATAAATGTTCCTTAGGCAGTTAATGATAAACCTTCAAGTTTCTACAGTTACAGCTTTAAGTATAATATGAAGAACAGTTCTTCATGCATGAGAGTGCACATCGTTTCAGATTCTCCAGTTGAACAAATCTCTGGAGTTATGTTAAACTAAGTGGGTGATTTAAGAAGCTCTGCACATCCTGGTTAATAAGCACTATTACAAAGCATGGCTATTGAAGAAGTCTCAGTAAAGATATTTCAATTCTTAATGAGTCTAGGCCAGTGTGTGGTCTTAACAGGATAAATAGGAGCAGAATGGGATGGATAAAAGCCCTTAATTTACAAGAAATTTGTACATAGAGCGTAAAGCCTAATCATTTAATTTTCTGTTTATAAAGCAAAGCAAGGATAATAAACTTGAAATGCATTGGGCATCAGAAATGTAAGGTAAGAGGGAAGTGTTGTATGGATAAAAATAGAACATGACTAAGTTGTATTATAAATATAGTGTATATGTCCTTAATGAACATGTGGGTCTGGTGTAGGTCTACTCTGTGATAAAAGTATGTGAAATGATAGCCAATGTGTTTGATAAACATATTTGCTACATTAAATCTTACACAGTAGGTTCACACTTAGTTCAAATTTGAGGCAAAGTAGAAGGGTCTCACCTTGGTTTGGATTCCACATGATGAAGAATCTTGAAAATAGAAAGCAAAAAAAAAATCATTATTTTATTGCATCAGCACATTAGTAGTATGTTTCCTTTTAAACAATATCTTCATCAAGTACATAACAAGAACAAATTTCAACTAAAAAGTCCATCAAAATAAAAGCTGAATATTTGTTTGCTCATATTATGATAAGGTAGTGGGTTTTTTTTTATCAAGTATAGCAACACCTACACAGAAACTTTCTATGTTCTTTGATTCCAAGAAGAAAGGACAAAATGAGCTCTTGAACGCAGTATAGCAGTGAGGCTGGCACATGACATAGAATTTACTGTAAGACTGTGTTGTGGTATCCCTGATGACTTTAGCTTATTTAGAAGCAAAATGTGTTGAGGATACATAAGTTGTTTAGTGACACAAGACATTATAGCTAAACAAAAATCTTACATTGCTACATTGTATTTACATATAACACAACATATTTACTTCTTAGTGGAATGTTTTAACTGTAAACATAGTAAATTTTAGTAGTTTTAGTAGTTGCTTCAGCTATTTAAAGGGATAGAAAGGTCAAAATTGAAATATGTATGTGTGCTTTTCAATTTCATAGTAACATAGTAGATGAGGTTGAAAAATGACAAAAGCCTATCGAGTTCAACCTACACAAATCTTAATATACTTACAAAAAAAGCTTCAGTTGATCTTAGAATTAAAGGGCCATTATCCACTCATTTTTTCTTTGCATAAATGTTTTGTAGATGATCTATTTATAAAGCCCATAAAGTTGTTTTTTTAATTTATAATTTTGCTTATTTTTAAATAACATTGCTCTGATTTTCAGACTCCTAACCAAACCCCAAAGTTTAATTTGAATACTGTCAGCTACCTTCTCCAGCTTGCTCCTGTTTGTGTAAAGGGTCTTTTCATATGCAAAAGAAGGGGGAGGGGGGAGGGTCTTATTTCCCACTTGCAGTGGGCTTTCCAGCTGCCTTTGCAACAGAGCTAAACTGAAAGCTTCTAAGTACGTTTTTAAACAGTTTTATACTGGATTTTTATATCAGTATCTGTGCATCTTATTCTTTATAGTAGTGTCTATTACATGCAGTTATATGAAAATGAGTGTATACTGCCCCTTTAAGGAATATGATTGCTTGTGTTAAATGGGTCACCTTTTTAATGGGATTAACTTGTTTCTAACCAGAAATGTATCTATACCATTTTTAAATGTATCTAAGGTATTGGCATTTACTACCTCCTCAGATAATGAGTTCCACAATTTGATTGCTTTTACAGTGAAAAAACAATTAAGTTTCAGGAGATTAACTCTCCTTTCCTCCAACCTTAAATTGTGACCACTTGTCATAAACAATTTTCTTGGAATAAACTGAGCTTCTGCCATCTCTGTATATGGGCCTTGAATATAATTATATAAAGTAATCATGTCACCTGTCAAGTGCCTTTTTTTTTTCTAGAGAAAACAGACCCAGTTTGGCTAACTTCTCCTCATAGTCTAAATTCTCCATTCCCCTTATTAGTTTTGTGGCCCTTCTATTTTAAATAGAAGCATTTTTGCAATATGATTACATTATCAAAAATGCTTCTATTAAATGCCATTATTGTTTTTCAGTGGCATACAGACATATGCTGTAAGTGCCTGCACACCAGTATTCAAACTCACTGTGCCTATGACATAAGTTGTGTTATACAAGCCAGTCTGAGGTGGTGTGTGACTAATGCTGCACGTATCCAGGGGCATATTTTGGCCTAGTCAAACAAGGCAATTGCCTAGGGCAGCAGATTGAAGATGTATATAATTGGAGATTTTGTCCAAGGAGCTTATATTCTAGGTGGTGTAATAAGAGAGTGCACATTGTGCTTACAGTTTAGAGGCAACTCTGAACCTTTAAATTATTTAGCTGGCTATTGCCTTCAGTTCTGTTGGCTTTCAGCACGCAGTATTCTGTTTAGGGAAGTATTGTTTAAAAAAATCTGTCTTTTTTTATATGTATTGCAGCAATATATAGATGTATGTGTCAATGTATGTGTATATATGTGAGTGTGTATGCGCACGCCTGATGGTGTTTGTATAACTGTGTGTGTGTGTATGTGTCTGTGACTATGTATATATGTATGTGTATATATGTGAGTGTGTGTGCGCAAGCCTGATGGTGTTTGTATAACTCTGTGTGTGTGTGTATGTGACTATGTATATGTGTGTGTGTGTGTGTATGTGTGTATATGTGAGTGTGTTTGCATGCCTGATGGTGTTTGTATAACTGTGTGTGTATGTGTCTGTGACTATGTATATATGTATGTGTATATATGTGAGTGTGTGTGCGCATGCCTGATGGTGTTTGTATAACTGTGTGTGTATGTGTATATATGTGAGTGTGTGTGCGCATGCCTGATGGTGTTTGTATAACTGTGTGTGTGTGTATGTATGTATGTGTATATATGTGAGTGTGCGCACGCCTGATGGTGTTTGTATAACTGTGTGTGTGTGTGTGTGTGTATGTGTCTGTGACTATGTATATATGTATGTGTATATATGTGAGTGTGTGTGCGCACGCCTGATGGTGTTTGTATAACTGTGTGTGTATGTGTATATATGTGAGTGTGCGCACGCCTGATGGTGTTTGTATAACTGTGTGTGTGTGTGTGTATGTGTCTGTGTGTGTGTGTATGTGTATATATGTGAGTGTGCGCACGCCTGATGGTGTTTGTATAACTGTGTGTGTATGTGTCTGTGACTATGTATGTGTATATATGTGAGTGTGTGTGCGCACGCCTGATGGTGTTTGTATAACTGTGTGTGTATGTGTATATATGTGAGTGTGCGCACGCCTGATGGTGTTTGCATAACTGTGTGTGTTTGTATGTGTCTGTGACTATGTATATATGTATGTGTATATATGTGAGTGTGTGTGCGCAAGCCTGATGGTGTTTGTATAACTCTGTGTGTGTGTGTATGTGACTATGTATATGTGTGTGTGTGTGTGTATGTGTGTATATGTGAGTGTGTTTGCATGCCTGATGGTGTTTGTATAACTGTGTGTGTATGTGTCTGTGACTATGTATATATGTATGTGTATATATGTGAGTGTGTGTGTGCACGCCTGATGGTGTTTGTATAACTCTGTGTGTGTGTATGTGTCTGTGACTATGTATGTGTGTGTGTGTGTGTGTATGTGTGTGTATGTGTGTGTGTGTGCACGCCTGATGGTGTTTGTATAACTCTGTGTGTGTGTGTATGTGACTATGTATATGTGTGTGTGTGTGTGCGCGCACGCCTGATGGTGTTTGTATAACTCTGTGTGTGTGTGTGTATATGTGACTATGTATATATGTATGTGTATATATGTGAGTGTGTGTGCGCAAGCCTGATGGTGTTTGTATAACTCTGTGTGTGTGTGTATGTGTCTGTGACTATGTATGTGTGTGTGTGTCTGTGAATATGTATATATATGTGTGTGTGTGTGTATGTGTGTGTGTGCGCACGCCTGATGGTGTTTGTATAACTCTGTGTGTGTGTGTATGTGTCTGTGACTATGTATATGTGTGTGTGTGTGTGTGTATGTGTCTGTGACTATGTATATGTGTGTGTGTGTATGTGTGTGTGTGTGCGCGCACGCCTGATGGTGTTTGTATAACTCTGTGTGTGTGTGTATGTGACTATGTATATATGTTTGTGTATATATGTGAGTGTGTGTGCACACGCCTGATGGTGTTTGTATAACTCTTGTATAATATGTTTGTTTATGTGTATATGCAGCTGAAAAACAATTATAACTTTAGCTTGAAACATTTTTTTTCTAATGGATGTATAATGCAAGAATCCTATTTACAATTGAAATGCACCAATGCACATTTCAATTTTAACCTTTCTATCCCTTTAAGAGCATTTTCATGAATGTTTTCACAGTTACCAGAGATCAGTGTTTAATTTCTTCCATCGTTGGGGCTGGAATTTATTGTATTGTATCTATTGTATCCACATACCATGGCTCAAGTACAGTATTCATACTGTAAAACAGGGATTAAGGGATTTCATGTAATTGTCAGGAATTAATGTTCTCATTTAAAAGTACAAACAGCAAGGCATTTCCTGATTTAAGCAAGTGCTTTCTTCATTAAAATTCCAAACCTCACAAGCACATGTAGAAAAAATACTGTGTATTGTTTCTGAGGAAGGGAAATTCCTATGCTGCATAATAAAACTGTCTATTATGCTTTATTCCATGATTGTAACAGAGCATACAATTATCAACTATTTCCAATTTACTTATATTATCATATTTGCTTAATTCTCTTTCCTTAGATCATTGGTTTTCAAACCTGTCCTCAGGCCTTCATGACTCAGATAGAACATACAATTTTAAACAACTTTCCAATTTACTTCTATTATCAAATGTTCTTCATTTTCTTGTTATCCTTTGTTGAAAACAGGAAGGTAAGTTCAGAAGTGTGCACGTGTCTGCGGTACTAAGTGGCAGCCACTTTGCAACAATGTTATACATTAGCAAGAGCACTAGATGGCAACACTATTTCCTGTCATGTAGAGCTGCAGAAATGTGCACACATTTATCCAGATATCTCTTCAACAAAGAATAACGTGAGAAAAATACAAATTTGATAAAATAAGTAAATTGGAAAAAAAATAAAATTGCATTTTTTATCTCAAAAATTAAAGAACAAATTTGGGTTTCATGTCCCTTTAAAGAAAAGGCTTTCTCCCTTACCCAGTGATGGGATACATGCACCCCTTTACAGCATTACATGTATATGTTTTTCTTCCTTTAAATCGTGTTATCTATTATAGACCATAATCTGCTATTATGTGTCATCCTAAACCCTGTCTAGTGAAAGAAACAGTAAACACAGTATATTTGCATAATCAACAAATGCAAGATAACAAGACAATACAATAGCATTTAACTCTGAATTTCAAATGAGTAGTAGATTTTCTTCTAACAAATTTCAAAGTTATGTATATTTCCACTCCCCCTGTACCATGTGATAGCAATCAGCCAATCACAAATGCATATGTGAAATGTGAATTCTTTCACATGCTCAGTAGGAGCTGTTGACTCAAAAAGTGTAATTATAAAAAGACTGTGCACATTTTTTTTTAATGGAAGTAAATTGGAAAGTTGTTTTAAAATAACATGCTCTATCTGAATCATGAAAATTTAATTTGACCTGAGTGTTTCTTTAAGTTTGTAAATCAGTTTATTAAAATGTGTCTTGCATTCCCTTAATACCAGGAATATATTTTCAATGCAAATCTGTTCATAATTTGCTAGATACAAGATTTGTAACATAGAAAATTAATATTTGTTGGCATGTTACAAAGAAATATATATTATTATTTTTGTATATACTGTGAGCATATTCGTGTAAACAAGATTATGAGTTCTAATCAGCATGGCTTTAGGAGAAATAGATCATGTCAAACTAATCTAATTAGATTCTACGAGGAAGTAAGTAAAAATATAGATAAAAGGGAATCAGTTGATGTGATATACTTAGATTTTGCAAAGGCATTTGATACAGTGCCACATGAGAGATTAATGCACAAAATTAAGGGACTGTGAATAGCTGAAAATGTTAGCTCATGGATAAATAACTGGATAAAAGAAAGGGAGCAACGAGTAGTAGTGAATGGATCATACTTAGATTGGAAAAAGGTAATCAGTGGCGTCCCCCAGGGATCAGTACTGGTCCCTGTTTTTTTTTAATATTTTTATAAATGACTTGGAGTAAGGATTAAATAGCGACATCTCTATTTTTGCAGATGATACTAAGTTAAGTAAGGTCATTAGGTCAGAGCAGGACGAACTCTCTTTACAAAGGGATTTGCTAAAATTAGAACTATGGGCAAGTGAATGGAAAATGAGATTTAATACGGAAAAATGCAAGGTTCTACATTTTGGAAGTAAAAATAAGCAGGCTACGTATTTTTTAAATGGGACAAGACTTAGCCAAACACAGGAGGAAAGGGATTTGGGAGTAGTAATAGATAACAAGCTAAAGATGGGTGCACAATGCAGGGCAGCGGCTTCAAAGGCTAATAAGATACTAGCATGTATTAAAAGAGGCATTGATTCAAGGGAGGAAAGCATAATTCTGTCATTATATAAAGCCCTGGTAAAACCTCACCTTGAGTTTGGAGTGCACTTCTGGGGACCGATTGCTAAAAAAGATATTGCAGAACTAGAAAAAGTTAAGAGAAGGGCCACAAAGCTAATAAGGGGATTGGAGAAATTAACCTATGAGGAGAGGCTAGCCAAACTGGGTCTGTTTTCTTTAGAAAAAAGGCGCTTGAGAGGTGACATGATTACTTTATATAAATATATTCAAGGCCCATATACAGAGATGGCAGAAGCGCGGTTTATTCCAAGAAAACTGTTTCTGACAAGAGGTCATAATTTAAGGTTGGAGGAAAGGAAACGTTTTTTCACTGTAAGAGCAATAAAATTGTGGAACTCATTACCAAAGGAGGTAGTGAATGCCAATACCATAGATACATTTAAAAATAGTCTGGATAAATTTCTGTATATAAACCAAATTCATGGATATGATTGCTAGTATTAAATGGGTCACATTTCAATGGGGTTATTTAAGCTTAAAGGGACAGTCTACACCAGAATTGTTATTGTTTTAAAAGATAGATAATCCCTTTATTACCCATTTCCCAGTTTTGCATAACCAACACAGTTATAATAATATACTTTTAACCTCTGTGATTATCTTGTATCTAAGCCTCGGCAAACTGCCCCTTTATTCAGTTCTTTTGACAGACTTGCAGTCTAGCCAATCAGTGCCTGCTCCCAGATTACTTCACGTGCACGAGCATAGTGTTATCTATATGAAATATGTGAACTAATACCCTCTAGTGGTGAAAAACTGTTAAAATGCAATCTGAAAGAGGAGGGCTTCAAGGTCTAAGAAATTAGCATTTGAACCTCCTAGGTTAAGCTTTCAACTAATAATACCAAGAGAACAAAGCAAAATTGGTGATAAAAGTAAATTGTTTAAAATTACATGCTCTATCTGAATCATGAAAGTTTATTTTGGCCTCGACTGTCCCTTTAACTGGAGCTTTTTGAAAGTATTTTAGATTTGTATAGGTTGAACTCGATGGACTTCAGTCTTTTTTCAACCTTATCTACTATGTTAGCATTTTTTACAGGACTGCATATGAAAGTTACTTTTCCCCCCCCCCCCACAGTTTCTTTTATCACCATTATTACATTCCTGCAAAATACATGACGACAACAACCCTTTGGAAAGTGTCCCCATAATGCATAGAGCTGATGTAAATACCCATCTGCTGTCTCCTTTTATCACTTAATTATTTTACAGCAAGATTTAAACAGCTGGCAGATTTTATATGAGCAATAACCTGTTACAACACTTACATACCAAATATAAACTTTACTATGTCACCAGGAGCGTGCACCTTTCTAGACACAGCTCAGACTGAGTGTGCCACCTTTTTCTTACTTTCCTTGAGTAAGGTGTCAAAACCTACTGTTTCCTCTTCCCTTTCTGTCTGGTCTTCTCAAGCTCCTGGATTGCTGGGATGATCCTTCACTTGTCACCACTTTGTGCCTAAACCTCCACTGTATTCTTCCATTGGCACTCAGTTACTGTGCTGAATAGAGGTGTGAAACTTACCCACTAAAAGCAGGCTTAATAACTGACCCTCTGGCAATCCTTACCAGTGCTTCTTAAATGTTACATATTGCTGGTGCTTGCTCCCATTCGCCATATAAGAACTTCCCAGTCACAAAAGAATAAGTAAATACTTGTATTATAGTTCTTTCTTGAATGGCAAGTTATGGGTTAAAAGTAAATTATAGATTCAAAAAGCGCAGGCAGCAAAGCATCCAGAGATGGTTAAGTAATGGCAAATAGAAATCCTTTCTATAAAGGGTTATATAGACTACCTGTGACGTATATAATACATGCAGATAATAACGTCTTAAGTATTCCATTTGGATGGGAAAAAAAAAAAGTAGTTGAGTTTTAGCTACAGTGGTCATAATGAGTTCTTGGTTGGTAAAACATAGTGCAGACACATTCCTAAAGGTGGTATATGCAGGTAGGAGCGTGTCAATTCATCTAATATTTACTGGAAAAGTAACTTAGTCATGTTCTATAGATAACCTTATTAAATAGTTTTATCCATATTATATAGTCCCTAATGAACACATTTTTTTCATGAAAAATTCAGGTTTTATTTTTAAAGTAATTTTTAAAAATTACACTGATTTTACCATACAATGATTTTTAATTAAGAAAAGAACGGTGTGCACACTACAGACCATTCAATCCCCCTTTAACATCTTACAAATATTCCTTCGAATTATAATTTATTTTTTTATGAAAAAGTAATTATACACGATATCCCAGTGGTCTGTCATTGCCAAAAATGTTAATATTTCATTTTAAATACAAATTTATCTGGTGTTTTTTTTTCGAATGTTTCAAAGACCTATGCCAAAAATTTCAAGCTGGATCACCCTATTAAACTCAATAATTTAATGAAACTATCAAATTCCACATTGTTTATGGCTCCTTAGAAAGACGTGTATTCAGCTATATCGGGCTGATCTGAATGCTGAAGATGGCAGCCGCAAGTAATCTGTGCAAATCTAAATCTTAATGTGTTACACTTTCAAAAGAATAAATCTGGCTCCAAAAATTGGCAAATGTGGCTGGTAGTAGCCGCCATCATCCGTATTCAGATCGACTTGAAATAGCCAAATGCACATGTCGAACAAGCACTTTAAAATTGTGTGTTACATATTTAGAATTGTGCACATTTTAAAAGCAGTGGTTACAAAGATATAAAAGGTTTAAAGTCCCTTGTTTGTATACGTTTCAAGCATTGTCAGCAGAAGCAAACTGCTTAGTGGTGACTTGGCAGAGGTTTGTGAGGATTGTAGTCCCAGATATTAATCTGTACGGTGCTATAGCCTGGACAGGGTTGCAAACAAGCATATTGTCTTGTTCAAGTATTAATTACACACAAATCGCTCTTCAGGGCATCAATTTTGCTAGAAACCACTATACTAATATTCCTCCTTGTGGCATTTGTAATTCATAGCTGTCCAGGAAAATATGGATTGAGATAGCAACCCTAAGCTTGGAGGGGGTAGCTGCAGCATTTAAAAATATGTAGGTTTCTGTGTATGCCAACGTCAGAAGGCAGACACTACACAAATCCCCAAATAGATATAATCTATGACAATCCAAGACATGAGCAAGTAAGAATCAGGGAAGTCACTAGGGGAACATTAGTAGCCATAACAGAATTTGCTTTTATGAATTACACAGCACTGTTTAGTGCACTATTGTTGCTATATGAAGAGATGCTGGACAAGATATGATGCTGCTGAGGTAGTGACTAATAGAATAGATATGTATAGGTGCATATATAATCTATAGAAAACTAAAGAAGGTGTGTACATTTGCTTGACAGGAGAATGCAGCACTTCCTGTTTCACAACTAGCGGACACTGGTACACCAATGAACCAAACTAAGGAGTGGCTTGCAAGCTGAGCACGGAATGCATAAGAACTATACTGCTCACATACTGTGTATACTATAATACAGGTAGCCCTCAGTTTACGCCGGGGTTAGGCTCCAGAAGAAATGGTTGTAAATCGAAACCGTTGTAAATTGAAACCTTGTTCATGATGTAAGTCAATGGGAAGTGAGGGAGTTAAGTTCCAGGCCCCTCTCAAAATTGTCATAAGTAACACCTAATACATTATTTTTAAAGCTTTGAAATGAAGACTTTACATGCTAACCAGCATTATAAACTTAATAAAATAATCACACATCACAGACTATATAATTGAACTAAGTTAAATGAGCAAAAACCATTTGCTAAACAGCATTATAAACCTAATAAAATAATCACACAACACAGACTCTACTTGCATTTTTCTGCAAACAGTTCTTTCTATGCATTCCAGTCTGGACTGATTTATAGACAGGAAGATCTTGTTCCTTTTAAAACTGCTCGATAGCTCAGGTCTTGTTAAACTGATTGATTTCAGCTTGCTTGGCTTGCATATAGTTGCTGCAACACAAGTGGACAGCTCCACCTACTGGCTTCAAGGCACTGCTTCTCGATGCTTTTCAATAGCAGTCACATGACTGAAAAAAAGGTTGTTATTCTGAAACGGTGCAAATTGAACCGTTGTAAACCGAGGGCCACCTGTATACAGATATTACATATAGCCCATGCACTTATTGTGCATAATACATATAGGCATCCTAATATATATATATATATATAATATATGTGTGTGTGTTACCACTTTATACTGCAATATACAGATTAAAAGGTCCCAGGCAATGTATCATAAATCAGATTCTATACTGCTCACGTAGAACATGCTATATCATACATACTGAAAAGTCATTCACATACGCAGTTTATATGCATTTTGTACAACAAACCATTGCAATATACAGATATTCTAAATGGTTTATATTGCCTGTACATGCAATTCTACAAAAATACACAGTATAGAGATTTCTCTCAGGTTATAAACTATAGTATGTAAAATACTCTGTCTAGAAATTTTCTCTCTCACACACAGAAACACACACACGCTCATTATTTGAAAGGGGATGATATTTTACTTTCAGATTATGTAATTATGCATAAAAACAAACAACCTCTTAAGCACAGACCTTAAGTGGCTTTAAAAGTAATAAGATAATACATACCTCAGACTGATGCCAGAAACCAAAATCTAGTGAACGCTTTAGCAGAAGGTCATTTGCTTTTATATGACACAAAGCAGACTAGCAGGTATATCAGGGAGTGGCACAGAGTAGAACAGGTAACCCAGGGAGGGGACAGGCTGCTGAGGGTTTTCACACAATACACGTCATTAGTCTTTTAAACTACATTATCACCACTCCCTAGACCAGGAATTAATCACTGTGGGTCATATGACTGGTGCATACAGCTTTATCATTGTCCTGTAGTAGCTCAGTTCATGCTTCAGTGTGATACCAGCAGTGATACCAATAAAATGCACATCACTATAATTAATAACACAAAAAAACCAAACACAGAATGAGTGCAGCAATATTTTTATTATTGACATCTTGTTGACAGATTTGACACAGTCACTTTCGTCCCTCACACACTTGCAGCACGGCCTCTGCACTTCTCTTGGCTTCATCCAACAGGCAAGAAACGTGCTCTTGAGTCTATGCGGAGAAACAAATATACTGAAGTGGAAACCTCATGGCAGTTTTTGACTTTTTATAAAAACTCTCCCCAAGCCTCTGTCACAACCTTACTAGGGATGGGCAAATGTTTTGGTATATTTCTTAAAAATGCAAATTAAAAGCAACTTTCCCTCTGTCAAATGTAATATTCAAATATTAACATTTGACTGTTGATTCCATATAGTATAAATGGGAGTTTATGGAAATCAACATTCAAACATGGTAATCAAATGTTACATACAACTGAATGTTAATATTCATTCTATAAAAACATTAACTGGATGTGAATGAATTACAAGGGGACATTCTACTATTTAAATATTACAAAGCTGATAGATATTTGCCCCT